>NW_017307818.1:0-34624 GCF_000935625.1 Nanorana parkeri
AGTCGAGTACCTCACGCCGCCATAGCCAGGACACGCCCCCCTGAATTATTTGTATTTTACAATTTATAAACAGCAATAAGTAACAACAAAAAATGTATACTACTGGTGCCATCCTCTAACATCATATATCTTTGTGAGCCTGCAACAAATGCGTTATAATTTCGTTATGCAGTCGTATATAGGATTAAGCTATTAAAACAAAGAATACTAATATTGTTGTTAATAAATAAATAAATAATAAAAATAAAATAAATGAAATAGAGTAAATAATATTAATTATAAAATAATAGACATGACACTTAAAGTGAACCTGGAATAGAGCTTATGCAAGAATAGGAGCAATGGGGGTAATTTATCAAAACTGGAGCAGACAAAATCAAAAGCAGCTGTGCATGGCAACCAATCAGTTTCTCTCTTTAGTTTGTCCAGTTAGGATTTGAAAATGCAAGATAGAAGCTGATTGGTTGCCATGAACAGCTGCTCCAGATTTTGTCTGCTCTAATTTTGATAAATTCCCCTCATTGTATCTTAAGTTCAGGGCATAACTAGAAATCACAAGATCCTATAGCAAAATTTTGTATTGGTCCCCCAATAGCAAAAAAATCACAACTGTACAACATCCGTATTAAATATGCTATTGTGCAGGGGGAGGAGGGGTCCCTTTTAGCCAGACGGGCTCTGAGAAAATGGATAAATGTACTCTGTTTAGTTCTTTTACTGCCATTTATTGTCACCACTCTAACTACTATGGAGCAATAACCGTCCATTTTCTCTACAGCAGGAATGTCCCAGCTGCAGCCCTCCAGCTGTGGGGGAACTACGAATCTCATGAGGCTTTGCAAGATTCTCACAGCCACGACTCCCGGAGAAAGATGCTTCTTGGGATTTGTAGTTTCACCACAGCTGGAGGGCCGGAGTTTGGACATCCCTGCTCTACAGGCTTCAGGATTTTTGCAGAAGCAATTTGGGTGGCTGTACCCCCCAATCACATCTACACTAGAGTGAAGGTAAATACCGTGTTTTGCAACTACCATAATTTTATTATGTTTTATATTTTGCTTTCAAAATATATACAGTAAAAAATTTGTTTAGTTTAGTTTTGATTCGGATTTTGCATTATTTCCTTTTTTCGGATTCGTGTTCGAAATTGGGCAGGAAAGGGGGGGGGCGGAGGGGGCGATTGAGCGCCTTATCAGGCCACGTGTCCTCGGCATTGGGAGGGTGTACCCATGCCGATGGAGACAAGGGCCTCTTCCCCACAACCCTGACCCGGTGGTTGTGGGGGTCTGCGGGCAAGGGGGCTTATTTGCAAGGGGGCACCCAGATGCTGGCTCCCCCCCTTGCGAATGAGTAAGGGGTACTCGTACCCCTACCCATTAACTAAAGGGTTGAATCAAATAGTTAAAAGTCCAGACTGCTGCTCGGATCAAGGGTCTGGTAGGAATGTTAGGGGGGGCCCCACATTTTCTTCCCACATTTTTGGGGGCTGGGGTTCCCCCCTAAAATTCCTACCAGATCTAAAGGGCCTTGTAGGGTTTTGGGGGAACCTCACGCACTTTTTTTTTGTTTCAACTTGGGGGAGGGTCCCTCCTAACATTCCTACCAGACCTAAAGGGTCTGATATGAATTGGGGGAGAACCTCATGCCTTTTTTTTTTCATCTTCTGCAGACTGTCATTTTGCTGCAACGAAATTTCGTCCAATAAACGAAATTTCGTCCAATAAACGAAATTTCATCCAGACTACCGCTAACAAATTTCAGTAAACCGGAAATTCTGATTTGTTTGCATTTGTTTTAGCTGTAATGCGGAATTTGGATACATCCGAATCTCCGAAATTTCATCCAAATTTTGATTCGGAACGAAACAAATCGCACATGTCTACTGCTAAGGACCAGATGATTTTTACTCTGTCCTGATACTTAAAACCATAGCATTTAAAGAGGGTGTACTTTCATTTTCACACAACTTTATTTTTTCTTCATTTTTGCCCACAGACTGAAACAATCAGTTAACCCGTGCAGTGCGGGGTAGCCATATTGCAAGGGTTAACTTTTGAAAATCTTGGAGTTTTCTTTTAAAAATATAAGTAATACCACCAAAGATTGTTGAGCTAACCAATAGCCTACGGTGATCAGGAAGAAATTTTTTTCTCTCAGCAAATTGGACCACACTTTATAGGCGTGTTTTGAACTCTGGGTTTAGAGTTCTGTGGGTTCAGCTTTTCACTGTATTTGTCTATTTCTCTATTAGTTGAACTCCATTAACATGTGTCCTTTTTCAACCTGACTAACTATGAAATTATGTTAATAGTGTTTCTTTCACATCTACAAAATATTTACAGAAGTTGTAATAAGTTTAAGACCTTCCAAGACGTTTCCCAAACGTCCCATGATCTTCCAAAAGTTTCATGATGGAAAAGAGGTTTCAATTAAAGAAAGTGGCACAGATTTAAAAGCATACAATGGTAATCTAAAAACAATGGAACTCAAGTAACAGTTTGTAAAATGTAATTGTAATGTAGATCAGGTAGCAACAGTTTGCATAATTCTGCTATAATTGGCACAAATATGTTTGCAAACCAATATTATTTTTCTGTTGTGGACTACCAAATTAAGATAATGTGTATGCAATATAAAATTCCACAGCCTGAATGTAACATGAGACACTTTAATATTGAAAATATCCATGCGTAGATGGTTAATCTGGAAGGCAAACGAAGAACAGGATATTGCACTTGATTCACTTAGGATAGATTAGATAGGAGAAAATCACAATGTAATTGATATTATTTTGGGGCTCTTTTAAACAGTACTTTCAAACTTGAGTAGATTTGTTTCTTCTGCAAACACTGAAAAGTTGATTTATGATAAATCCTATTACAGCCTTTGATGGTTTTTAGAAGGTGAAGTTACACAAACTAGCCATTAGGTGGCAGTGCAACTCATGTTTACGCTATTATACTTATTTTCTGTTGCTGTGACCTGGTGTTCTAATTGTAAGATATGAATGCATGCGATAAATATGTACACAGTCTGCCTTCCTCTCTGAGCTCCCATTAGCCATATGACTGAGTATGGACGCCAGCAATAAACGCACCATTAACCCCATGAAAAATAGCTTTTAATCAAATGAATAGATCTTATCAGGCTCTAAAACACTGCATCTCATGTAAGAGCCCTTGGATTATTGATTAAGTTTCAATTCCAAAAAAACAGTGTACTAGGAGACAGACACTGTGGTTTTGTAAAGGAAAAAGAAAACAACAACTTTGATCCTCACAAGTTCAGAGAGATTATAAAGTCTTCCAAGTCTCTTTGGAATATCTGCATGGAGGAAGATAAGAAATATTGAAGTTTTGTTTCATTTTTATTCAGTGGAAGAGACCATTTCAATAGCCATTAGCTCAGTTTAGAAACATCAAGAGATGGTCATAACTAAGGTTTTTTTTTTTTTATTCTGTATCTATAAGCATTCTTCAATGATACGCGAAAACAACATTTGGCAAAAGGTGACCTTATACATTCATATATTCACAAGTGACTTGGTTTAGCAACTCTACCAACTACCCTGTTTCCCCAAAAATAAGACCTACCCCGAAAGTAAGACCTAGCACTATTTTTCAAGATTCCTGTAATATAAGACCTACCCCGAAAATAAGACCTAGTTTGGTGGTAGCATGTGAGGGGGAACTTGAAGAGCAGGAGAGATGGTATCAGCCTGCAGGGACATACTGTATTAAGGGGATGACAGGGGACTCCCTCCGCCCAGCGCAGTGACAGGGAGCACTCCAGTACCATACTTCACCAACTGTTGTCCCCCTGAAGGCACTGCTTAATGTAATGGTACCGTACTGTAATGTGTACCGGTAAATGGTACCGAACTTTACCACACTGTCCGATGTCCCCACTGCTGCACCACTGGTACCACTGTCACTGATGGCAAAGGAAGCCGGCGCTGTAGAAAGCAAGGCTGCGGCGACCGCGGGAGCAGAGTCGCATTAGCTGATAATTCCTCTATAGCGCCAGATACTGTGACAGGCTGAGTGATACCAGATAACTTTGGATTGTTGTACATTTTGTTGCAAATTAAAACAAAAATAAGACATCCCCTGAAAATAAGACCTAGTGTGTTTTTTGGGGGCAAAAAAAATATAAGACAGTGTCTTATTTTCGGGGAAACACGGTGTCAGCAAATAAATGGGTAAATGTCTGCACCGTGATTATGCACTGCAAACGTTTATTTCCAGTATGCTGAAAGTACATACTTACTGAGGTTAAAAAAAGGCTGATTAGATTCCCCGCTCCGATCCGCCAGCGCTGACTGGCGGAACGGACGGGGGAGGGGGCGGGTACAGCTGGCTCTGCCTCTAGATAGGCAGAGCCAGCTGTCAGTCACGCCGCTGGGCGGATCCAGGCACAATTGTCGGGATCCGCTTCAGTGGCGGCGTCTCAGTATACCGCGAGCAGCAGCTCGTGGTATACTGCGACGTCTCAGTATACCGCGAGCTGTAGCTCACGGTATACTGAGCCAAGGGTGACGGAAGGACGCTAGTTTGTGTCCTCCCGTTAGCCTAAGGAGAACTATGGGGAAAAGCCCTAACCCCATAGTTCTCCTTTAAGAGGAACCAGTCACATCTGGGTTTAGGCAAGAAACTTTAGTCCTAAAGTGCACCTTAACTCAAAAAAATGAAGATTTGATATCTTATAGGGAACATCTGGATGGACAAATTGTGCCTAAGCAGTACAATTAAAAATGTATCTTTTGCCTGGAATTTCTCCTGAACAACAGTAGCGCATTTCCCGACATGTGACTTGCCCAAACTGCAACGCTCTACCAAACTTAGTTTCAGTATTGGCACTTTACATCACAGCCTGTTCATTCAAGATTTCCTCAATGGGGAGAAGCAGGGACATATAGTAAGTCATTAATTTACATGTAGCTCGGGGTCTGTGTTCTGTTTTCTATTTTTACTTTTCTAGATGCACTGACTTGAAAAAAGGGATCGGCATGACAACCTGACACTTTATTTTTATAGACTCTATTGTAGTTTGACATTTATTGTTTGCCTTCTGTTGTTTTATTTGATAAGAATACTTCTATTGTGCCGACAAGTTTAATACCTTTGCATAAAAGTTTTATTTTTATCATACTTTTTAATATGTTTCTTTGCGGCTTAACAAAATAGGAGTCTTTAAATGGTGTGGATATTGGGGGAAATGGGTGTGGTTACGGGGGTGTGGCCACTGAGGGGCGCTGTAAAGCTTTCTCGCACAGGGCGCCTAAAGGCCTAAGGCCGGCCCTGTGCTGAAGTATACATCAGCGTTCACAAAGAGGGGTGGAGACTCAACACCAGTACTGGATTCATTGTAAGCTGCGGTGCTGCTGTTTTCTGGGGCCAGAGGTGCACCTGAAGCTATACACAAAAGTGGACTTTTTATGACTGTGTTTCTGAAGGCAGAAGATTAGAAAAAATAAATATCGCTATTAAAAGGTAAGAACTTATTTCCTAGCACATTGCCCGAAAAACAAGATTCTCGGAGTTCAGCTTTAACTGGGTAAAGTAGTAAGCTGCCAATGCAATCTTGTGGACTGTCTCCACAAGTACAGCAATCACATTCATTGGGAGGTAGGGAAGAGAATAAAAGTTCAGGTGACTTCACTGAACTTAACTGACTAGTGTGAATGGAATGCAGATATTCAGAAGGAAACCTAAGGGATCAATCACACCATAAGATACACCTTTTTGTGCATTGATGAATTGTGTCCCTTTATTTTGAATGGACCCCTCAATGCATGAAGAATTGCTTCTACACTGTTTTTGGCAGAGCAGCACACAGGGCATTGGCAACTGTGCGTTGTGGTGTGCTGTAGTGCACAAGTGTTTTTTCACTATATGCGTGAATCAGGTTGCTGTTAAAAACAAAGGCAACATACCAAAATACAAACATAAACTGCATTACTATGAGCATTGCAGTTGGGGTTTTTTATTATTATTATTATACAGGATTTATATAGTGCCAACAGTTTGCGCAGCGCTTTACAATATATTGTTATGTATGTTTTATGCATGTTATCACATATGCTGACATGTGAATGGGCCCGTAGGGGAACCATTATTACTTAACCTTATGTACAGGGCAGGTAGCAATACTGCTTAAGTAATAGGAATTAATGGAAACACAAAATCACAAAAGAATAGACAGCCCCAAGTGTAGTTGACAAGGGAAGCAAAACAGGAAGGAAATGAAGACCTCAGGCCTGGATAACCAGATACAGAGCATTGATTATCAATTTGATGTGTATAGTCCTAATCTTATGTATAAATTGTTACTGATACTACTAAGATGGAATTGTTGTGATTCCTGAAAATGATGACCATCATACTACAGGGATCAGAGGGAGCCAAAAGGAATCTTGCATGCCTAACAGAAAGCCCTTTTGTATAGACTAACATTAAACATCAACATAAACATCACGTCAAATAGTGGGGAGGACGTGGAATCCTTACGGCTGGAACTGGACATGACGAACGATCGTCGCAAACTAATTGTGGGTATGAGAAAAAAGAATGTGTCTGTGGTATGTTCAAAACTAATTTTTATAAGCATATAAATCCCCATATGTTTATTCTAAGGAAGAGCAACAACCTAAATTGGACTTCCAAGTCAGTAGTATGATTGTATGTTAGCAACAAAAAACGACTGAAAATACACCATAGTAGGGAAAGTGTTAATGTAAATATGTTATGCATTAAAAGGAGAAGATGTGAACCAAGCATGAACTCAGGAGTTAAAGGAGAGCTATGAGGTGAGTAAAAATCACTCATCCTCATTGTTCGAGATCAGGAAGTAAGCGATCGCATACCGTCGCTCGTTCTCTTCTCGATCATCTAACTGCAGACTGCGGGGACTGTCAGTCACCACTCCCCGCAGGGATTCCCCCCTACCCTCTCCGATCCGCTGACTGGAGGAACGGACAGGGGAGGGGGTGGGTAAAGCTTGCTCTGCCTTCTAGATAGAGCCAGCTGTCACTCACGGAGCTGGGTGGAGCATTGTCGGGATCCGTCCCAGCTGCAGTAGTCTCCGTATACCGTGAGCTGTAGCTCGCGATATACTGAGCTTTGGGTCACGGGAGTACGCTAGCATATGTCCTCCCGTGACCCTTAAGAGAACTATGGGGAAAAACACTTACCCCATTGTTCTCTTTTAAATCTTAAAAATGCATTCAAGTTCCCTAACTTTTAACAAAAATGTATCTTATTTGTGTATCACTCGGCTGTAGACCATGGGGAACAAAAGTAGCTCCCTCCAGAAGAATGGACAGTGTCAGCACAAATTCAGATGATTTGAGGATTAACAGCCGAGTGATACATATATCTGTTTATACCATATCAACGAGATATTGATATTGGAACTCTTCATTGTGCGTGCCGGTGAACCACTATGATTACTCTGAGTTTTGCATGGCGCCATCCGTGCAATCACCTTGAGCACCAATAATATTGTGAGGTTGTAAGACTGTAAGTAGTGCAGCTGATTTTCCGAAATAATTGATATACAAATAAGATGCATTTTTGTTAGCAGGTATGGTACTTAAATCTTAAAAAATATATTCAATACCCTGGAGTTTAATGTCACTTTGAAGCTCATGTTTAATCTGCTTATATTTTACCTTTCCTGGTTCCCCTTTCCCCTCCCATCAACATGCTAATGACATTATCAAATGAAACATTTTTGTTTTCATAAAATATCTTATTTTAGATCCAGCAATGTCATCACATTGTCTCTTTGATTCTCTAGGCAATGTAGACAGATCATAGCTGGGGAGACACCCTGTCTCAGCACTTACCTCAAGAGCCACAAAAAACAAAAAGGAGTGCCTCCATAGTGTAAAACGAATTTTAATTATAAAAACGCACAACTGTATTGTACTTACAAGAAGTCGGTAGTAAAAAGGCATGTAGAAATAAATGGGATGTCAAATCATCTAGCAGAGGAAGTCTGAAAAGATGTGCAGCATCAGTGTCCACTGCCCCTGTGTGGTCTCGGTTTACATGTTTCTGGGGCACGCCGCCTTCCTCAGAACCTGATGTTTCTGAAAGGGGGGCGTGGTTTCCTAATTGGCTACAAAGCGGGCTTCACTTGTTGCTAGGCAGCCTGGCTTCCTAACCAATCAGGAAGCTGGGTGGCTAGTAATGACCCGCCTCCCGGCTTCCCCATTGGTCAGTGAGCCAGGCAGCCTCGGCAAGTGAAACCAGTGTTCTTTCGCTAGAACACCGGTTTCACAGGCAATCATGAAGCCGGGCGACAGGTCATGATCTGCTGACCGACTTCCTGATAATTGGGGCACACAACACCGTTACTCGGTATCGGTGAGTACAGGAAAAAAAAATATTGGTACCCATACTCAATGATGCAAAAATGGTATCGGTGCATCCCTAGTACACACTGTATGAATTTCGGCTTGTTTTCTGATGAACTGACCAAAATTCGCAAAGTAGGTGTCCCTGTTGGCACCCTTCTGTCTGGCATACCTCGATCAGCTGATTGAAGGAGCAAGTTAGAAAATTCGAGAAGCTCAACAAAAATTAAATGTAATTTTAAAGGGAAACTATAATGGGTAAACTTTGTTTTAGTATACACAGTGTATGTAATCTTTGTCTTACAAAGAAACATTTAATGAAACATAGCTCTCATTTAGGCACCATTTCGCTCACTGAAAGAATCTTCAGAGTGAGCCATTCCGTAAAAGATGAGACAATCCAATGTCTCATTCCCTGGTATGTGTGTATTTCAACTTGAGCTATTGAATCTTGTAAACAACTGGCTTTTTACAAGACTAAGTAGCCAAGCAGAAAAATACATTTTAATTTGAGCCAAGCACTCCACCTTGTGAGTGAATAAAAGGCTCATATTCAATACTTTTTTAATGTTTATATTGTTTATAATGGAGCTGGAACCAATCAGCTGCTAGCTCTGTTCGGGTATTCTGACAGTGGCCAGCAGCCGCTGTCAGGATACAATACAAACGGGAGGGGACACATCTATCAATGCTTGTAAGCATTGATGGAGGAATCTGTTCTATTTTTTTCGTTCAGCTTGTGGGTTGAACAAAAAAAAAATAGACATATGTATACCCGGCTTTACAGGCAGATTCTGTAATGCTGCATCATTGGTCAACTTTAAAAAGACAAGATAATATTGTTTATTACAATTATTAACAAACAAGTTAACGAACACAAAACCCACTGTCAAAGCCAATCACAATGCTCTACGTACCAAAGCCAGACTTAGAAAAGTTTTGTTCCTTTCCTAAAACTTTTTTTTGTAATATTCATCACTGCGTATTTGCTGCTTTAGCTGTAAAAAGTGTGAATGCCAAGCGTGAAAAAGCTAGAAGAGTTAAGATGCTGCTTTCATCTCATACCAGTGGAAGACAGCTTGCGAGGTGGAGGTATGGGGGGAGGCTGCCAGCTGCTCTGCGCTGAACTACAAATTACTATGTCAGCCACCAGGCTATTTACAAGCACAAAATACTGAACGATTTTCATGTTGTGCATCTGTGTTGTGAATGAGGCTGCATGACTAAAGCTTCCAGTCACATCTATTAAAAGTTGCTGCATGTCAAAATAAAGAGCTAAACTGTCTTTTTATTTAAATTACATTTTTGGAGAAGCTTAATTCTACATCATTTTCAAATTAATAAAGTTACTTATATTCATAAAATGCCCATCTGACATCTGCAAATGAAACAGGTTTGTGTGGTATGTAGCCAGAGTTAGTGGGTAAAATGACCATGATAGCTAATCCTGGCAAACCATCACTAGTTACTATGCTCAGACTCCACACCAATTCATCATCATTAGCAGTCAATGGAGGGGCTGCATACAACACACCTCCACAGACTGATGTTAGTACTTGTTACTACAGATCCCCCTGTCTGTGAAAATAGAGGAGTCTTCTTATAGAATGTGGCTGAGCAGATGTGTACCACCTCCTTTCCCAGGGCCCCATGGGAGCTGTACCTGAGATAGTCAACGTTCTACCATTATTACAGAAAGCGGGACATTTTAAAATAATAAACTCTCAAAATGTTTTCAATAATGAACTCAGATCAAACGAATATACATTTCCCAGGAAAGTATTTCTTTTAGTTGTTGCCCAAGCATTTCCAGTCATCATGTTTCTGAGCAGTTGGCTTCAACTCTCTCTCTCTCAGCTTCTCTGAACGTCCCGTTTAGTACAAGATCACAAGAGACAGCACAGTCTCCAGCAGCTGTCCATCTACTAGCTTGGAGAAGGGAGGAAGGCGGAGCGGTAAGCAGGGTAGTGGTTTGTCTTGCTGTGCCTGTGTGTTTGTGGAGACACACACAGCTTACTAGCACTCACAAGAATGGCTCCATAGGACCCTGCAAGGGAAAGGAGCCACCCTAAAACAGGATATCAGTGCCAGTGCTCAGGAGATTAGCATTTGAAATAGCTTAAAAACATTTTGACTTTAATATCACTTTCATTTTAAAGAGGCTCTCATTTGTTAAGCACTCATATACATGCACTGTATAAGGATGACAGTACGTTTCTGTGTTCTGAATTCATGTTCTGTTTGCTGTACTATCTGATTTGGGTTCATGCATTTGAGCTCTTTGATGTGATCCAATTTTGCTAACAATCCAAAAGCATATATTTTACATATTTTCTTTCCTTATTTTGTTGCTAGGTCTAAAGAAATATAAACATTAAAAAAGTATTGAATATGAGCCTTTTATTCACTCACAAGGTGGAGTGCTTGGCTCAAATTAAAATGTATTTTTCTGCTTGGCTACTTAGTCTTGTAAAAAGCCAGTTGTTTACAAGATTCAATAGCTCAAGTTGAAATACACACATACCAGGGAATGAGACATTGGATTGTCTCATCTTTTACGGAATGGCTCACTCTGAAGATTCTTTCAGTGAGCGAAATGGTGCCTAAATGAGAGCTATGTTTCATTAAATGTTTCTTTGTAAGACAAAGATTACATACACTGTGTATACTAAAACAAAGTTTACCCATTATAGTTTCCCTTTAAAATTACATTTAATTTTTGTTGAGCTTCTCGATATAGAAAATGCCTGAAAATTTTGTCTGAAACTCTGTGCAGATAATTGGCAAAGACAGCATCCCAAACACATGTCCAGGGAATGAGAATTATGAAATTTTTCTAAACAGACAATGCCTCACTATTGCTATGACTGAGTGACATTTGAATTTTGGCAGCTTGAAACATTCCTACAGCCTTATGCATAAAGCAGCGGCATGGCCTTACCATTTATAAAGCACTAATTAAGCACAGCAGTGTGCTTTACAAATGCGCATTACTCCATGCTTGCTTTGGGAGTCTGAAGCAAGCAGAGCACATATAACAATATTAAAAAAAAAAAAAAAGCTGACAGGCGGCGATCCTGGTAACGTGACCTACCAAAGAAATGTGACTGTCTTCCAGTCAACCATAAAGTTGTCTTTGCAGTTGTTAAGGTGACACCCCCTGGCAGGTGACAAGGGCTCTTCCGAGGTGCGGACCCTAAGCACCAGCCGGTGTTTACCAGAGCTCCTAATGGTAGAGACAGGTTTAGCTGTTTGCTGATAGCAGGTCGCGGCTCCCAGGATCGCCCTGCCAAGGGATGGACAAGGACAGGAGGGCTCCAATGAGGAGACAGTAGTCCGCAGCATGTTCAGGACAAGGCAGAGGTTCATACAGAAGAGAATGGTCGGACAGTCAGGGTCTGCAGCCAGTAGACAGGAGACAAAAACAGAAGACAAAAACATAGTCGGATCCTGGCAGGGGTCGAGGCAGGTGGCTAACAGAAAGCGGTCAGGTGGTCCAGGTCGGCAAACGGGCAGTCAGTAGATAAGTCAGGAGATCTAAGTTGGTTCCATTCCAGGCAGAAGATCAGGGCAGGCGGCAAGCAGAGAATAGTCAGACGTACAGCAAATAGGAAACAATAGTAGTATTCAAGCTCTTTGTACATGCAGGAAGCTGGCTGGAAGACACAGCACCAGCCCATTGCAGAGCTGATCACTTCAGGGCACTCTGGATGTCCTAGTCCGGAATCTGTGGCTATCATTAGTCATACTGGTCCGGATTCTGTGAGAGCCATTAGAAGTAATGGCAGAGCTCCTATGAGTACCATTAGAGGTTCTGGCAGGTTTTCTGGAAGTCCTGAATTCTCAAAGAAGATCTGTAAAACCTGGCAGGGACTCTGAGAGCATAATAACAGCAGCGTTAAAGAACACCCTTAGGTTGCCCTTTGTGGCCTGCATCTTATAAATAACTTGTAAAATACAAGCCAAGTACAGTAAACGTTGCAGTCCCTTTCTCTGCTCTCTACTATAAATAGGTGTAGGAACACTGCCTTTAGGTGTCACTAGTTTGAATTTAGTGTTTGCAGCTCGGCTGTAAACAGCCTGAGCTTGTTTGTTATTGTTATTAGGGTTTGTTAGGTTCCCCATGGCCCAGGACATGTATTGGTTCTACCTGCTTTTAAGGAGTGTTCTCTAGTAGTTAGATTGAGAAGATATCATATAAGGGGTTTGCGAAGGGGTTATGAATATTGCTTTGCCAATGTTCTGCCTTGGCCAAACACTAAGAGGTTTATTCCAGTAATGCATACTGGTGAATAAAAAAGAATAATTTGGGAGACCGTTTAGTAAGATCTTTGCCTCCTAGATTCTGCCTGGAGAGGATGTCAGTGTGAGGTATTCATGAGGGATTCATGTCTTTGCCTACCGGACAGGAGAGGAGGACCTTAGCCTCCCAGGCCTGCTGTCACGGGAGGGCTTGAGAAGAGTATCCTTGCTTCTCAGACCTGCTGCAAAAGAGTTTGCCTTGCCTGTTGCAGAGCTCAGATGCTACTAGAGAGTAAAGGGGTTTTTAATGCTATTTTTGGGTATCCTGTACTGAGGGTGCATTTGAAGCAATACAATCTGCAAAAAAAAGATGATCTGTAAGTCTATAATTTGATCAGTGCTGGTGGGTTGATAAGATCAGCTTGGGTGCCGTTAGATGCTAAGAGGATCCATAAAATCTAGCAGCTCCTGAGGGGGTCTTGTGGCGTTTATTTAAAAAAATGTATGAAAAACTGAGTTGTGTTAATTAAGAGAAGTCATTAAATGGAATAGCTATGAAACAAACCTAATATTACATAACTGTAAATTGTGTAGATAATATTAAAAGTCCTTTCCTAGGGCTGAAACTCCTCTTGTACTTAGAAAAAATCTGTGTTTTCCAGGTTATGAATACGTAATGTGGCAGTCTTTGTTTTTACTATTTGTAAATGACAATGAGGTGACTATTGGTACATTTAAATGCACAGGAATGTCAATATCATAGCTATCCCATGATAAAAACAAAAGCACTAATAATGATAAATAATGTACACCTTATATGTGCAGAACATAAACTCCCTTTCCAGGAGCTTGTAAGATGAGAAATTTGCCCTTACTATGGATAAATGACAGCCATCAATATGGTACCCCATGATGGTAATGATAGGCCTCCAAATAACAGCCAAACCATTACTGCAGGCCTATTGCTTGGATTGCTGGTTCTCATTTTTATTCCTGTGTCCTGTTTTTATAGACAGCACACTTCAGAAAACGATGTCATTAAGCTGTCGGATCTGCTGGGTACATCTTCAGAGATACTGGCACCTGCAATCATTACAGTCACACTAAGAGCACAATAAATGCTATCCCAGGAAAGGACGCCACTGTTAGGAGCATTTACATTGGACATTTGCAAAACAGAGATGTCAGCAAACGCTCTCTGGGTGTTGAGTATTGGAAAACAATTGTTACTTTGCAGCATTCATAATATGTCTTCTTCATATTCTACTGAGCGATAACAGAGCAGCTTCTAATATGGAATTAGCCTAAACAGCATGGTTTCTAAGTGGCTAGCACTCTTGCCCTGCTACAGTGAGTGGGATTTCATTGCCACTGAGGACAATGTCTGACTCTGTGAGTTTATTCCATCAGGCTAAAAAACTGGCTGGTTGGTTTAAGTAAAACCTGTACTAATTCTTCCCTAACAGCTATAGTCACTAATGAATTGTATAAACTCTCTGTACCTTAATTAGTATTATGGATTGTCCATGGAAGCACTGCTTCTGTAGTAAATAGCAAGGACAAAACTGGCAAAGGCCCTGCCTTGTTTCGACCCAGCAGAAGAAGAAACAGATCAGCCAATGTAGCCTCTACTAGGAGATCCAAAGAGATTGATCATCAGCAAGGAATATGGTTGCAGTAGCATGGACAAGATTTAAAGTGAACCCTGATTTATTAGCACAGACTATTATAACAAATAAATCCATTAGAAATGTACCTTTTGTAAATAATTCCAATTTGAAACAGTCATACAGTATGACTGTGCACCCTCCTTTCCTCTGGCATGACCGGAGCCTATCAGGAGTTTGATAGGCACACCACACCCACTCCTTCTGATTACTAGATATATTAATGGTGTCATTTTGAAATTAATGAATGCCTACTGCAGAATGTCCACTGTAACTGCTATATCTTTTATGTCCGGCTTGTCTCACACTGTTTGAAGGATGAGCTTGCCTGAGTCTAAGTCTGCTTTAACTGTTGACTTTGGCCAAGTGGGCGAAGTTATATTAGATTTACAGGGGGTCTTATAAAGCACTCAGATACAGACGGTCTTATAAAGCACTCATGTTTTGAACAGAACAAAGGGAAATGATGTCTGTATTCTCTCATTATGCCTTTACAGGATATTAAGTTGACCTAAGTACAGGTACACTTTAACTGGCTCCTACTCAATGTGTATCAATGACCTTGGTAGGGACATTACATTGTAAGCTTAGTCGAGAAAGGACTAATTTGGTTTATTTTCTGTGCGCAGTTTACTGGATAAATTGTCATATAATTGAGTACAAGAAACAGTTTGTAAGATGTAATGTAATGTTTGAGTATAATTATAGTTCCACTAATTAGTGACTGCTAGGCTGGATTCACAATATTTATTGTTAAATAGGAATTATTTCCCCAGGAATTCTGAATAATGTTCCTTTATCTTTGAGGGTGTGTCTGCAACTCTAGGCAAGAAGCACTCTAGGTAGAAATAAAATATACATAACTAATGCAGCTCTGTAATGATTAACACATGCCTAAATTTTTTTTTTTTTAAATGCAAGCAGTGAAACTACCGAAATTTGACCTGTTATTCACATCTTGCATTCCAGAGAATGGAGTGTGAGAAGCAATACAAGAAGCCAATCAGTTCATGTGCTAACAAGAAGCACGCTAATAGAAAGATTAACTCATCTTTCTGGACCTATGCTCAAAGGAAGTGGGTTGACTGATGCTGCCCATCACACGGAGGACATGTAATGGCAGACAAAAGTACTGCAGGGGAAATCTTTGAATTGAAGCTAATATTGCAGTCAAATCTGCTTTGGGTATTTTTTTTTTTGCTAAATACATTTTTATTGAGTATAAGTAAATAGTAAAGAGAGTACAAAAAAAAATCACAATTCAGATCTCCATGAATCATAGCAATATGGTACAAGAAACAAACTGTATTTCACATGTAAGCAAGTTAGTACTTTTAGTGTATAGCATTCTGTATTGCAGGCCGTGGGTGCTAGAAGGTATGTGGTACTACTTAAGATATGTAAAAGGGGTAGTGGGGTATCAAAGCAGTACGTGTATCGGATGATGGGGGGATCGTGCAGGCAGACCCATGCTAAACGTGGGGGTCTAATTTTGTGGTTCTGATTTAGTTAGGACTATAATATAGATACGGACACCAAACACTATAGATATGGGCACCAAACACTAAAGGGTTAGATAGATAGAGAAGGCAGGGGTGTTTTTGTTATTTTACTTTTTAATGGGGTAATCATTTTTGTCTTATTATTTTTGGCT
Source organism: Nanorana parkeri (assembly GCF_000935625.1). Classification (NCBI taxonomy): domain Eukaryota; kingdom Metazoa; phylum Chordata; class Amphibia; order Anura; family Dicroglossidae; genus Nanorana; species Nanorana parkeri. Next base: position 15,926 of record NW_017307818.1, read on the forward strand.
CGAGTTCTGACTTTAACCCTAAGATACACTATTGAAGGTAAGCCAATGAAGGAAATCAGTATCATATAACCTTGAATTGATGGCATTCTAGGAGTCTTTGGGGTAATATATAAAATAAAAGGAAGCATCTTTTTCTGTGATTTTCAGCAACCAGTGATGTATCACCTTTACTTTAGTCAGGCTAACCATAGGAGATGTTTTGTTGATTGTTCAGAAGCATTGAAAAATTGTTGCTATTTGAACATTGTATTTTAGATGCATCCTATGATACTTCATTCCAGCATACTGTTAAAAACAGCAAGGGGAATTTATCAAATCAATTACAACAGTTTTAGCCTTTTTTTATGTGGAAATCTGTTTAGCCGCTCCTTTCAACATGTGTGCCTGTGTTGACCAGAGTTTACGCTATTTTCCCGAGTGCGCGCGTTTTGCAACTGTTCGCAACTGTTTACATCTGCGATTGTCCTGCGGCTGTCTGATACTGGCGCATCACCTAACAAACAATAGCAACGTAAGAAGTCCCCATGACCACTTCTTATAGAAGCGATAGTTAAGCTTTTTGCCTGGAGTTACGAGTCTTCTTTCCTGGACTCTATTTAACCTTATTTATGAACAACACTACACTAGCAACATAAATCTGGCGCAAAGTGCGTCAAATATATTCTGTGCAAGTTTAAACACTCGCAATTGCTTTGATAAATTCCCCTTAGTGTATGTATGCATGAAAAATATAACAGGTACTCCTTTCAGGCTAGAATTAAAAATGATGGGCTAGTATCTTTCAAGCTGATTAGTATGATTCAGCATGTGTGTGGGTAGGAGAGGTGGTTGTATATATTTTTAAATTTTTATTTTCAATTAGAACAAAACATAAAAACAAAATTAAAACTCACACCAAGTCAGATAGACTGGTCTAGATCCACAGGTAATCCAAAAAATGGCCTCCTTTGGGTCGCTTACGGTCTAGATGGGTCAGTGTGTTTATCTCTACTGAAATGCAGAAATTCCCTGCCCTGTTTCCTTAGAACCTACTGAAGCATGAAGCAGTAGACACACATGAGGCAATAACCTTGTCCTTTCACAAAGTTCTCACCTAGCCTCAGGGAAGGAAGAGCCCTGCCTCTGATCCTCTCACACAAGAGTGATTCCCGTTGACTTCAACAATGAAACAATGTAGGAAAGACTAAAATCTATTTTTTTCTTATTAAATATACATTACTAAAAAAAAACGAAATAAGGAAAGTACGTTTAGTAATACAGTATGAGTAAACCACTCTAGATGTAAAAAATGCGGAATTTAGATATCACCTTGAAGTATTAGAGCAGAACTTCAGACAGTACGTTTTCTGCAAACTTACATTGGTTCAACTTGGTTCAGTGTAAGTAACCCTATCTGAAATCTGGAGGGCCACTTGGGATTTTGAAAACCACTGTTAATATTGATATGTAATTGTCCAGCTGTCCACAGCTCCATTCTGTCTAATCCTAAAAGTTTTGCCTAAGAGCAGACATTACAATGTGCCCACCTTTATCTCTCATCCAGAAAAATCTCCTCTGAGATTACTCTTACTGTGGAGGTTTCTTGGCATAAGTCCCACCCACTAGACCCCTGTCCAATGACAGCACCTTATTAGCAAGCAAAATATTCTTACTGTAGAAGTTGCAGTTAAGTGGGTAGTACTTGGCATCATTGATGGCCATTGCTTTTGGCCCAAGTCAAGTTCTCCGTAGCATAGTGGATGCATTCATAAATAAGCAACAGAAGATGATTTTCTGGGTCAAAGACACAATAACCAAGACCTGGTTTTTGGCAGTATGTTTAGCGGAACAAGTGATACTGAAGATTCTTCATTAAAGTGTTCCAGTGTTTTACAGTGTACAGCAGGTGTTTTCCAAGTTTGAATGGGTGTGAATAATATTTAAAATTCCTGACAAAAAATGCATATAGTTTTATACTGGTTAACACACCCAACACAAAGACTTGACTTAATACAAATGCGTAATAGAATAACGCTGGCCTTATAATGTTTTCTTGGTACATGCTACAGATATCATTTGATGTATGGGTCTGTCCACAAAGCATTTTCTGATGTCTAGAAAATATAAATCAACTCCAGCTAACAGATAAAATCAGTGAAGGGCTAATGCTATACAGAAAACTCCGCAGGTGTGTAAAAGTTACAATGTACACTAGATTTACTTTAAAGGTGAGTTTTTATCATATTTCCATGATCCTTTATAACCTGCTCAAGCAGAGATTTTACAATGCCTCTGGGTTAGACTTAAGCCGCTTGCCAATCATTCTTTGCTGTACAATCATTCCTCCCGAGAAAGGCATTTCTCTTCAAGCATTGTGTATTTACTGTTTATTGCAATTCAATTATGTTTTGAATGGCCAGAGGAGTGTATAAGATGTTCAGGGGTAGGTGTTGCAAAACTATACCTTACTGGTGGCCACAGAAATGTACACAGCAAAACAGCCTGATGTACTCAAGCAACACCAGTATGCACAATTAAAGGCATAGGCAAGTGTGCTATGTCCTCTATGTATAAAAGTTGGACTAGCTTACACCTGTACTCTTTGCCTTACAGCAAAAAAATCGCACAATTCTTGTCATTACCTTTATTGACCAGAAAACCTTCTTCTGTGCTCCTCTCTGATTTATTTTTTTGAGCCTGACTTTTCCTGACATTATGGCTAAGCCTGCTAACTGCCACTTCTCTGTCCCATGAGGCTGCCTCAGCAGCTAGTAAAAAGAGTCTCAGCTTGTGGTGTTTAAACTTAGGTAGGGCATGTACTTTAAAAAACAAAGATAAAAATGGAATGCAGGTTTAGAGTTACATACATAGCCACTTTTTCGTACACTGCCTGTCCAGAAAAAAAAAAAAAAAAAACACCTTGATTTAGGTAAGCAAATGGGTAAGAGCCTTCCACTGGATAATAGGTCTACATTTTGGCCCAAAAAATTAGGTCAGCTACCTAACTGAATATACTGAATGACCAGGTTTTGGATTTTTTCTTCCCTGATGGCATGGACATATTCCAAGATGACAATTCCAGGATTCATTGGGCTCAAATTGTGAAAGAGTGGCTTAGGAAGCATGAGACATAATTTTCACACATGGATTGGCCACCACAGAGTCCAGACCTTGACCCCATTGAGAATCTTTAGGATGTGCTGGAGAAGACTTTACATAGCGGTCCAACTCTCCCATCATCACTACAAGATCTTGGTGACAAATTAATGCAACTCTGGAAGGAAATAAATGTTGTGACACTGTACACTGAGCGGCCAGATTATTATGACCACCCCATCAGTACTTCGTTGGGCCACGAGATGACTCCACGAGATGACTTCGTTGGGCTGCCTCGTGACTCCACGAGATGTTGAAAGGTGATGCGAAGAATCTGACACTGCACTGTTGCCGTTCTGTTGTCTTGTACCAGTCTTGCCACTCTCCGTTCTGCCCTAACAGTGACCAGTCGCTGACGGCCACAATTTGCACGTTCAGACCCAGATTTTCTGCTGACAGTCCAGTCTTTAACAATGAGCCCCTCTTGAACATTTAACGAATTCTGCTGTTTTGCTGATACTCGCTCCACGGCTGTTAAATCGTGTTGTTTACCCATATCTTCAGAAAAAAATCACTTCTACTGTCGTGGTAAAAAAACGGTTTCCCTATTTATAATGGTCTGGCCCTCTAGCAACTTCAGCGCAAAATTATAGCTAATTATAGCTAATTTGCCTACAAACGTCAGGTGGTCATAATAAACTGGCCACTCAGTGTATAAGCTTATTGAAATGATGCCAAGGTTAATGTGTGTCGTAATCAAAGCTAAATGCGTGCCAACAAAATATTATAGTATGACTTTTTTTTTGGACAGGCAGTGTATGTATTTGTCCTATTGACCCTCTATCTAGAATGTTTAGATATAGTTAGCTATAATAATGGACAGTTGCCATTCCAATAAAATGTATTAGTTGATTAGTGATATGTAAAAAGGGAACATTTTCCTTGAGTAGGGAAGAGGTTCAAGGTCACCACTACCATTGATTCGATGAGAATCTTGATTAGGGTCAGTTAGAAAACTGTGCATTATTTCTGATTACTAGCTCTTTGGGTATTATTTTCTTCTGTGGTTGATTTAAGGTCAGCGTTTACTTTAAGCTACTGTCTTGTCTATAGCATTATTTTATTTTATGTTGGTAGGGTATTTGTTTAACTTTGGCTGCTTAAAGCACAGCATTCAGTTGTTACTGAGCATGTGTCCTTGAAGCTGCCTTTTGTTAGCAGCACACTGCTGCATCATTTACATAAAAAAACTATATGCAAGAACAGCATGTACCTAAGCCACCTAACATTATATCACTCACTTACACTGCACCCCCCTATCACTACAGATAAAATGAAAGTTAGAAATGGACTAGTTAGGCATATTATCCCTGATTAAAACTGTCCTGCTGCTGGCCAATTTTACACTGCTGTATCCTTTACATTATCTTAATTCTTGTAGTAAGGCCTCAGCTTGTGTACTTAGCCTGTAGTACATTTGGGCTTAGCCTTGCTATTTAGAATTGTCCTTCTGCTGACCACTTCTACACTGCTGTATCCTCTGCAGTGTTTTAATGCTTGTAGTAAAGCCCCAGCTTGTGTTCTTTGACTGGTAAATTTGGGCTTAGCCATGCTATTTAAAATTATCCTGCTGCTGGCTAGTATTACACTGCTGTGTCATCTGTGGTCTCTTAATTCCTGTATTAAAACACTTGCCTGTACCCATTTTCTTTTAGTACATTTTGACTAATTCTCCCTCAATAAAACATGTCCTGTTAATGCAGTTTTACAATGCTTTATCAGATGCAGTCTCCTAATTCTCAGTAAGAGTTTGATATAAATTGACCAGTGGCAGGACACTTTAGCATCAGCGAGAACAAGGACAGCCTCAGTGAACTGCTGACCAATGCGGCCTTGCTACAGCTTGATGACTGCAAAAATGACTGTGCCACTGCGAAAACTTCCTGAAAAAAGTATTTTTGTAAACTAAAATTAATCCAATTGGAGTGCTGCTGCCAGCCTAAAATGTGCTGCCAGTTTCACTGAAACTGTCCCTAAAAATTGCTCACTGTTCGCCATGTAACACCATGTGCAGCTTTAGGGCATCATCCAAGCATGTTATTTAAAGCATTTGTGTATTTAGCAAAAAAGAAAGGGGAAGGGAAGGTATATGCACAATATCTTCAATATAAGTTAATATAAATGGGGGTCCCCTAACTAGTCCACATGGGGGTCCCCTAACTAGTCCAACTAGTCCACAAACGGGGCTTCCTGTCTGAGGAAGCCCCGTTTGTGGGAGGGGCGAAACGCGTCATTTGTGTATTTACAGAGTTGCTGAAAATATATTTTTAATTTGTTTTCTTTTGCATTAGTACATGTGCTTCATTGCAGTGCCAAGTTTCCATTTAGTCCTAAAAACAGCTAGAATTTAATAACATTTACACACACCATTGACTTCAATGGGATTCACCACTTAGTTCAAGTTTGCTGAATTTCCAGCAAGTCTTGCCAAACCACTTGGAGAATTGAACCTGGGCAGATTCTCCCATCCCTTTCGTTGAATACTCTATTATTCTGTCTTGGCCAGACATTCCCAGACATTCTACTAATTACAGTAATTTTTATTTCACTGCCTAAATTTGACCATTGATGTGGATGTTAGATTATTTTTTCTGGGCCTTGTCTAACTATAAACATTTGCATACTTACCTCACACAGTTAAACACAAACACAGAGGTATGATGAAAACATGATGATGCTTCCATTTGTTCAATGAGGAATATATTGCAAAAGCAATGTGATATTCTGAGTGCAAGTTGTGGTGTTTGTTTTGCGCAGATACCAAATCACAGTATTTAGTATGCTCTTGTAATGTGTGCAGCCATGGGGGTCCTAAGTTCAAATCCCACTCAGGACACTCTCTGCAATAAGTTTGCATGTTCTCCCTGTGCTTGTGTGGGTTTCCTCCCACACTCCAACGACAAGCTGGCAAGTCAATTAGTGCCAGAAAAAATCATCCCTGTATGCATGTGAGATAGGGACCTTGGATTGTAAGTTCCTTGAGGGCAGGGACTGATGTGAATGTGCACTATGTAAATTATTGGCGCTATATAAATAATAAATACTTGAAATTATAAAAAAAAAGGGCACACATGCTTCGGCATACATATGTTGAATTTATAAAAATATGTTTTGCTGTGGCCTTCATCTAAGCTAAAGCTTGCCTAAAGTAAAAAGAGTGATTTTCTTGTTATGTTTTTGTGACTATTTTTGAGTCTTACCACAGTTAGGGATTTTATATGCATATATTTTATATGATTTTATATGTAACACAACCAAATAAATTACATATTTATATCAAGGTCACTCTTAGAAAAAAAAATAATAACATGATGGGTACCATGGTGCGCAAGCACAGATGTACACGCTGTTGTCATGGCAAGTGAGCAAGCATGATTGTATTCACTGATGCCTGGGACAGAGGTGCCAATGATAAACTGATGCCTGGAACAGAGGTGCCAATGATAAACTGATGCCTGGAACAGAGGTGCCAATGATAAACTGATGCCTGGAACAGAGGTGCCAATGATAAACTGATGCCTGGAACAGAGGTGCCATTGATAATGATAAATATGTCTTTTTTGTCCAGAAGCATTGTATAGCCTGCTTATGTATACATTTGCATTCCTTCGTGCACCTTAGCATAACAAAATAAACAAAAGCAGAATTTTGGGGACTTTCAACATGGCTCACACCTTATGTATTAAACAACAGTGTAAGATTTGTAAGATGGGTTCCAGGATTGCTTTCCCTATTGTGAGCCCGCAATGCAAGAGAATCATAGCAATTTAACCATTCTCTTATTTATTTTCTTTACTCTATCGGGCCCACTGAGGGCTACTGGTTAACCTTTATCAGATGTCAGTGTGCTGTACACATTACATCATATGAGTAAAGAGGGAAAAAGTAATTGTTGTGATGATTAAGATAAAGGTAAATGGACCAGAGAGACGGTGCTTCAGTTAGAACTCTGCACTGGTGCAAATAGCTAGGAGCAGCAATGCACGCAGATGTAAATGTGCAGTAATGCAAAGTATACATACACTTCCAGCAGAACAAAAAGGAGACTCTACTATCAACCATATGTGAACCTTGGGGACGGATGCACCCTCTGAACAGTAATTGCGCAATTTATCGAGAAGAATGATTTTCCTGTCACCACTTCATTGACGCCAGACTGCAACATTCATTTCAAAGCAAAACATTAACATAAAAAAATTAAGTACTTTACACGGAAGAAATGTTAAGCTTTCAGCTTTCTTCACAAAGAGGGTGATAGTGTGTAAGCCACATTATTTCAATTACCTCATTAAATGATTGGGTCTTTACATCATTTTACCACTTCAGTGGATCTGATACGATGCACATATTATTCACTGCGGTTTGTGATCATGATGTCACTAGACAGTTTGAGTCTTATAATAATAGGCAGAAGCTAGCTAACCAAGCAGTTAGTTTTAATGAATGTCAGAGTTGGGGTGGAGTACCTGGGAGCCTCCCATAGAAAGTGACAGTGAAGGTACACTGTCAAGTGGTGTGCGTAGCAGGGACGTGCGGTCAGGGGAGGCAGAGCCTCACCTAGTAATATGGAGGAAAAAGCTGTCAGCTTCAAGTCTGAAGCTGACAGCTTTTTCTTCATTCAGAGCGGCTTCTAACAGGTTACACAGCAGGGAAAGCCTCCCCGGTGTGTAACCTGTCATGGATGGAGCGCTGCCTGTTAATTACAGGCAGCGCTGCAATCGGCTTTTGACAGCTATGTTAGGTTACAGCAGCGGGCTTCCCCACTGCTTGTGTAACCTAACCTAGTGCGACAAGAGCTGCAACAGCCTCTACTCTGTGTTAGAGGCTTTAGCTCTGTGGATGGTTTGGACCAATGGCAAAGTGCCAGTGGTCCAAGCTGTCCAATCAAAATAAATAAATAAATAAATAAAACCACTGAGGACATTTATCTCGATGCCTCACCAGTGACGAGCAAGTGAGGAACAGGGAGGCTCCTCCCTGTCTCCTCCCTTCTCCCTCCCTCCCTCCTCCACACAGCTTGGTGACCAGGTTAGGGGGGGGTGTTGGCGGGCTGGGAGGGGGGCAGGCTGGGGACAGAGCTCGGGCAGGCAGGGGGAATGCCTCACCCAGCAATCAACAGACTGCACGCCACTGATGCGTAGTGCCCCTTGTTGACGTTAAATAGGCATTGTTTAGCAGTCTTTTTCTGACCAATAAATTCAAAATGACTCATCAAAAGAAGCAATTTATTAAAGGAGTTGAGTATATTCTTTGCTGTGCTAACTTGGAATACCAAATCATTTGCAGGAGAATGGAAAAAACCCAGCATTTTTCGCTGCACATGATTGGATGATTGCAGTCAGTGCAGCTTCACTTTTTAAGTTAACATTTAGGCCCCTTTCACACGGGCTGATCAGGAGGGGATCCCAGCATGGATCCCTTCCTGTTCAGAGCAGTACGGCCCATACAGTTTTTGCCTCCATCTTGCAATGGAAAAGAGAACTAAAACTGGCAGACCCCCATGCCTGTCTATGGGGAGTCAGGTATAAATGGACATGTGCCCGTTTACATAAGATTACCCCTGTATTCGCAGTAAACTGTATGCGGAGGAAACCAGGTGTAAACGGACGCCCAACCGTTTAGACCAGGCTACAGATAGGTTAGCACTGGGCATCCGCTTGGGTCCGCCTGAAGAAGTGACAATTGGACCGCCATGTGAAACGGGCCTTATGTTGCCAAATGAATGTTCTGAACTCTGGCAAATAATTCACAATGTCTTATTTCAATAGTTGGCTGTGTTAGCTGTCTTCATTAGCAGATGAAACCTGAAAATGTTTTTTTTCCTATTCTTTCCTATTTCTATTTTCAATGCACCTTGCCACAACATTTCAATATATGTGTGTACCATCTGTGTAAAATGTCAGGCGTACCTAATGTCTTGTCACAGTACACTGGTAACCTCAAAGTGAATGGACTGCCATAGCGCAATAAACGTGAACAGGCAAAATACTGCAGGCTACCATGCACATGGAAATGCACCACAACAGTGTGAATCTATCCTTAATGAAAACATTTTGAATTAATAAGAATAAAGATTATACATGGTATCTGCAAACACAGGCATTCCCGCAGTCCTAGGATCCACTGGGCTTGTGGTAATGCATCTACTAGACAGAATCAAGCATAATGAACCAGTTCACACTATCAATAAATAAAATGAAAAGCAAGTGTATTTAATCTCGATAGCAGGCAGTGCCTGAGCCCCCAAGAGGGATGCCTGGCTGGCAGCATGTGATGCTTCATTATTTTTGATTCTGAGTGTGTGATATGTTGTCAGATATATTTCTCATGGTTGAAGATGTTAACATATTTTTCATTTACATGAAAGCAAGAAAAGTAAAACTGCATGCAAAATTCAGTGCGTAAAATTTAAAACGAATGCTGGTATGTGTTGACTTCATTCTGTCAATAATATGCACATCATTTGCAGGCACATTTGTGAAACTTATGCAACCATAAAACATTTACCTCCTAAATAGTGTGGGAGGCTAACATTTCCATCTCAGTGTCCAGTTCTTGGTGTATGGTGGGGAGAAATGTAAGTTGGTCTTTTTACCTTTTATTGCTGAACGTAAGGGAATTCAATGCACTTCAAAGTGCATCGTTCACAACATTGCGGGGGCCGTGCAGTACGAAACTGCGCGCCCACCGAAATAGTGCAAGCGCGATAATCCGGCGGATTCCCGCACATTGGCAGCTTTTTAATAGCCGCAAAGAAGCGACATCCATACGCATGTAAAAATATTAGCGTTTATCCCGCACGCAAACGCTATGTGTGAATGCAGTCTAATTCTAGGAGAAATGGTTTAATGTGCAGGATACTCAAAACTAGCAGAAAAATAGGACACGTATTGTAGTGATAGTAGGCTCTTCAAGAGCTGCCTCTTGGTAATTGCTGGCCTCGTGAGAGTAGTAAGACGGATTTTTGACCCTACAAGAGCAATCACAGTCTTTCTTTAAAACAGAACTCCAGACACAGAAACTACAGGCTGCCTGCAGAAAACTACTACTCCTTCTCCGCTCTAGAAATGGAATGGAATGTTTCTGGGCATCCTCATCTCCTATACACTATATAGGACCTTAGGCACTGAAGCGGCGGAGGAGAAAGGCTGCACGGACCGGTCTTACAGCCAGCTGGTTCCGAGGCAACTAGAGATCTCACCAAGGTCTGATCATCTAATTCAGAGTACAAGTACTACCTTTCCTGTTGTACTTACCTACTTGTTTCTCTCTTTCTTTCCCCATGTCATTAGGGTTGCCACCTGTCCCGGATTCACCTGGACAGTCTGGGTTTTGTATGTGCTGTGTCTGGGTTACCCGGAAACAGCACATACAGGACTCAAAACCCAGATTGTCAAGGTGAAACCTGGGACAGGTGGCAACCCTACATGTCATCCTGTCTGGCAGCTATTCTGCTTAATTCCCTGCCCTTGATTCCATGGCCTTGTCTAGCACATGATTCCAATTACTGCATTTAGCCCTGTGTGCTTCCACACCTTGCTACCTAGCACTGTTTCCAGTCTCTTAGGTTGTATGCCTTGTGTCCTAATTTCCAAACTTTCTAACATTTTACATAAATTGGCTTTCTTTGAGGATAACTCTGCAGTTGAAAGTTAATGATGGGCCTGACCCAACACTGATATTACACAGCTCTTACAACTGCTATGTAATACTGGGTTAGCAGCTGGGATGCAATGAGTGCTATCAGCATAAGTTCAGGCAGCTAACAGGACAGCAAATGCCATACCTGAGCTCCATTGTTGTCTATAGACAATGTAAAGCTAAATAAGGAGGCATGTATAAATCTACAATAAGTAATACAGCACAATTGTTATAATTTAGGAGCAAATATTCAAATTCTTCCATAAACCCAACTGTGACTGGTTCACTTTAAGTTTTTAATGCATGCATTGTACATAATCACATAAGCCACACATTTGACTAAAAAACCTCCCTGGCATTGTCCTGAAGGCTCCCTCTGGTCCTGACCTTCACTTTCAGCTGGTAACAAATTTAATGTCAGAACTCCAAAAATGTAGCATACTTTGTGTACAAATAATTTCCAATTTCATAGCTCAGTGATATTCAAAGTCACTGCCATCCTTCTTACAAACATGTTTTTTTCCCCTAAGTCTATCAAAAGCTCAGCCTTACAGCATGATTTATTTTAGAAACAGAGTAAATGTTAACTCCATTTCCTCAAATACCCTTTTGCAAAATAATTTAAATTTAGGAAATGGAAGAGACTTCTCAAAATACACAAAAATTAAATCAAAATGTATGAATTCAAAGAGTTCAATTTACTAAAGCTCACGTTTTGCATCCTAGCTAAAAAAACAAATGACAAACGTGAAGAAATGGTGTATATACTGTGAAGCACTGGCTGGCAGGATTGTGAACAGTATGTGTGTGTCACCTATGTTTATCAGCCACACATGTTGAGGGACTCCATGCATTGTGTATGATATGGAGAAAATAAACTTTGAGGGTTATTCACAAAGCTGCCGAAGGATCATGCCGTAGCTTTGGCTGATCCTTCGGCTAGCTTTCGTTACGGGAGTCCTTCGGTTCAGTACAACCGAAGGGCTGCTGTACGGGCTATTCATTATAGCCCGTACAGCTCCCGAAGTATGCTTCGGCTGGACTGAGCCGAGGGGAAATCCGAAGCTGGCCAAACGGCCGGCCATTGGCTGGCTGAAAGCCTGCTACTGACAGCTGGGCGGAGCCAGCCGTCATCTCCCGGCTGGCTCCGGCCACTTGCATTGACAGATCAGTGTCCCCTGGGAATTCTGAAGTGGTAGCAGATAAAACAAATGAAAAGCAACTGCGAAATAGGTATGATTCCAGTTGTAAGAAGTCCTCTGGGGCACAAAAAAAAAACTATGTGTAAAATCTGTTTTATTCTCTCATTCCGCCTTGCTCACATACTATAACATTACAGTGACTATTACACATATAAGCTATCCTAGACTTAAAGCTGAACATTGGGATAAGCAAAGAGGTAAGACATGGGAACTGGATCAGGATCTCGCTGTAACAAACAAGACCTATGAGCTAGATCAGAACTTATCAAAGTACCAGTATGGTCCCATTAGAGAGCAGATAATGCAGGATCCACCAGGACATGGGACATAGGAGCCAGCTGGTATTCAGCAGGAATGCTCTCACACAGTTTTGGGCTTAACTGTATGCTGACCTCAGGTCCTGGGATCACCCTACACAAGCACTACGAACCACACATAAGGAAGACACTAGGAAATAGGTCTGGGGCAGACAGGATTGTGCATAACAGAGGGGCAGTAATGGTCAGCGAGTAACAGTACAGAAGTTAGGACTTTGGGCACAAAAACCCAGCGCAGAAGTCATAGGTCAAGGCAGGCAGCAGACACGGATAACCGGGAACAAACCAAAGGTCTGGGCAGGTGGTGGACATGGATAACCAGGAACAAGCCAGAGGTCAGGGTAGGTGGCAGATACGGATAACCAGGAAACAAAGCCAGAGGTTGGTACACAGGAATCAAAGGACAAGGATGCAAGCTAGAAGAGAGAAGGCTTATTATTATTATTATACAGGATTTATATAGCGCCAATAGTTTGCACAGCGCTTTACAATATAAGGAAGACATTACAGTCACAATACATAGTTACATAGTTACATAGTATTAACCAGGAAGCCATGTGTACCAGGGGCCCAGCAGCTAGCTAAATGAAATCATTGCCTGGGCAGCCATTAAGAAGTTGTACCAAGTTTAAATGTGCTAGGCAGAGGGAGAAAACTACACTGATTGGTTTCTGCTGTGAGAGTAAGAGGACTGGACAGATTAATCCCACCAAGACAGAAAAAATACCACCCTAACTGGTGTGGCCATGACAGAGTGAAAGCCTCCTCTGATTGATTGCAGCTGACACCTGCAGTACCTGGGTCTGATTGGACATGGGTACAACACCCAGGGTAAAACCAAGACGTGCATGTGGTGGGTGCACAGGATAAAAGTATCCCTGGTGCTAGAATGAAGAAGGTGCAGTAAGTAGCACTGACAACAGTGTTCATGTGCATACATGAATACTTTAGTCGTGGCAAGTATGCATGCATGATTTGATACACTGCTGCTGTAAAGGCTTGTTGTAATGATAAATACCTGTACATATGTAGCCCTGTTTACTCTAACATCATGGCACATATGCTTTTTGGAGTTACTCCTTTTATGCCTCAGTGAGCTTGCCACAATATTGTTTTTATTTAAGGCAGAGCTGGAGACAAACACATTTTTATAATTTCATATGTGGAAAAAAAGGTTACCTGTGCTTATGTGTACTTTATGAGCAGCTCACTTTTGTTTAGTGTATAACTTCATGCCGGATAGTACAGCTATCCCCCTTGCCCATTCACAGAATGCCTTGTATTTTGTGAACCATTCACAGAATAAAGGGCATTCTGCCCATGGGCAAGGGGTGAGGGAGGGAAGATAAACGGCACTACTGCTTCCCGGTATGAGGCCTGCAACTCTCATACCCACAGTGGAACAAATTACAGCAATAGCTGTACTATTTGACATCAAGAAAAATGTGCATTCCATAGTAAACAAAAGTGATCAGCATATTTAGTACATGTCAGCACAAACATTTTTTTCCAGGTAAGAAATAATAAAAGGTCTGTGTTTGGAGTTGCGCTCTAGGTATAATCTTAACAGCTATTAATTAATGTGTCTACCTTATCTGCATTTTGTATACACAAAAGAGCATTAGTTTGCTGCTCAAATCTTCATATATGCACTGAACGTGTATTAAGGTTTAACATATTAAGAGATTGTGTTCGCTAGAGGCACCTAGGTCAGGACACTGCAAACCATCAAGAGCAGCATTCCAGTTATCTTCACAACAATCCTCAGTGCCCAGGCATTTATGTCTAAAGTGGTATTTCTGTATTGTGAGATCATCAAAAGAATTGTTGAGGCTGACTGCTACTCACAAGATTTAGAATAAGATTTGATGATGTCACTATTCTGCTTACTGGTCTTTTTGCTGGAAAAGAAACACAAACAGAAAAGAAGCTGACCCCTACATCAGGGTGGCAGCTATTACAAAGAAGCAAAGCCCTGCCTCTATCAAAAGGGCCATCTGCACACACAGAGAGACGGTGCAGAAGTAGGAATTGTAGGTCAGCAATGGGGAAAAGATCATCTGCAGGGAGCCTACAGGCCATGCTGGTTACTAATCCTTTGCCCTCTGCTTGCCTTTTTGTGCAAAGCTTCAATAGTATAGGTCCTCTTTAAGTAAGGTTACCAGATTTTTAAAATGAAATCCGGAGATACCCTACTGACCACTTTTAACCACACCCATAACCCCACATCTGTAGCCACAACCACAAAATAATGCCCCCATTTTTAGCATGTCCAGAAACAATTGGTTACAGACTTCTGGAAGAAGAGGCAACATTGATGTAAAAACAAAGTAGCCTGGGCACTATAAGGAGGGAAATAATGCAGTGTGTGCAAGCGTGTGGTCAAATTGCGTGTGGTCAAAGCTAAAATTTTGCTTAGCTAAATTCAGGTAATTACTTTTTTTTAGACAGGGAGTATGTATTCTTTGGCTACATACGAAAAAGTACTTGTGGACACCTTGGTTGCAGTTAGGCAGTGTGGTTAGTTTTAAAACTTCAAAAACTCCATCACACTCACTTTAAACAAGCCAACAGCAACTTGGAGTAGAGCCTCTCTTTTAGCTTTGACCACACGCTTGTGGATACATGGTTAAATAAACCCAGAGTCTACTCTAATATGGGTAAAGCATGTGTAGCGCAAGGAGTACAGGGATCAGGAGTGTGTAACGCACAGACTTCCGGGATCAAAGGTGCGTAAAGCACAGAGTGCAGGGGTAAGGAGTGTGTAACGCAGAACACGGGGGTCAAGAGTGCATAGGGCAGAGAGCAGGAATTAGGAGTCTGTAACATACAAAGTGCAGGGGTCAGGAGTAGGTAGCACATGGAATAAAGAGATCAGGAGCAAGAAACGCATGGTACCCTACTGGAAGGAGTACTATTAAATTTAGTAATTGTCAGATTGTATGCAGTCTGATACTGTTGTCGTAACACAGTAGGTAGCGCATGGAGTACAGGGGTCATAAGTAGGTAAAGCATGGAGTACAAGGGTCATCATTAGGTAACACATTAAGTACAAGGGACATCAGAAGGTAACGCATGGAGTATGGGGGCCATGCAAAGGGGGCAGTATCAAGAAGCACAGAGTTCAGAACTCAGTAGTAAGTAATGAAGGGTTCAGTAGTAACTCAGAGTTCAGGGGTCAGTAGTAAGAGATGCAGATTTCAGGGATCAGTAGTATGTAATGCAGTATTCAGGGGTCAGTAGTAAATGACACAGAGTCCTAGAGGAAGCCATCACAGCATGTACAAAACTAGCTGTATTTGCCTGCAGTTCACTGCTGCCCAGGACGTTTGTTTCCTGGGGACAGACCTCTCAAAACGGTGACTGTCCTCTGGAAACAAGGACTTATGGTAAGCTTATCTTTTGTCTTTTATTTTTTGCATTAAAGGAAAGAATAAAGAAAGTGCAATGCATAGGAAAATTTAAAGGAGAACTATGAGGTGAGTGCTTTTCACTCACCTCATAGTGACCTGTGACAATGAGACTGTCGGCTCAGTAGATCGGGAGGTGAGCGAACACATACCGGCGTTGGGTCACCTCTCTATGCTGTCACGGCTCTCTGCCGTGACAGGGGAGGGTCTGGATTCCCCCCTCCCCGCTCCGATCCGCCAGCGCTGACTGGCGGAACGGACGGGGGAGGGGGTGGGTACAGCTGGCTCTGCCTTTAGATAGTCAGAGCCAGCTGTCAGTCACGCAGCTGGGCGGATCCCGGCACAATTGTCGGGATCCACTTCAGCTGCGGCGTCTCAGTATACCGCAAGCTACAGCTCGCAGTATACTGAGCTTAGGGTGATGGGAGGACGCTAGTTTGTGTCCTCCCGTTACCCTAAGGAGAACTATGGGGAAAAGACTTAACCCCATAGTTCTCCTTTAAATAAATACAAATATATACAATTACTTTACATGCAAAAATATATAGTTATAAAACATTAACTTCTAAAATAAAAATTGATGATAGTGTCCCTTTAAGCAGTTTCACAGCAATTGTTTGCTGGCAGCAAACTGTGAGGGACAATTAAGCCCTATAAATGTGTAAATGGTCCCTCTGCGATCTAAACACTTGGAAAGTCAAAAAGCTGTTTTCTGTGTACAGCCACACATTTGCTGTCAACCTCTGCTGCCCCTACCTGAGCAGTTAATGTAAACGGTTACAGTCTTATTGCAGTCTAATTAACTGACATTCAGTGAGCTAAAAATACACGGTCTCTTAGCTTGCCTTCTAAATGAATGATATAACAGTAATCTACTGGAAAGGTCACTCCATCTGACAAGAAATGGCAGTGCAGTGAGCCCATTGTATTTTTCATGTCCCTCTCAATCCTGTATTACTGTTACCTTTTTGTTTGGAAATAGTAACTCTGTGCTGTTGCAGCTTGTCAATAGTGTTTGAGATGGAATGGATTTCTTTGTCCAGACACTACGACAGGCACAAATGCAATTTATATCATACAAGGCCACATTGACAAATAATGCAGACGTCATGCTGAACAGGAAATAGCCACGGGCCAGCCTCTGTAACAGTAACTGCTATAGTGACATCTGGCTCTCTGTGCTCCAATTTACAGAAAACTGGCACCAACGCCACTTCCAATAATAATAATCCAGAATGCAATCTCTAAGCATTCAACAATTCCTTATTTCATGAACTGCCAAAGACTGTTGTCTAGATACCCATTAGGTTTACAAACAAAAGGAAATTAAGACTTTGATTACCCCACTAGTCTGTTTTTGGGACAAACAAATTTGCTGTGGTTAATGGCCTGTACAGAACTGAACAGAGAATCTATAAAACTGCAGCACAAACCCTAAATATGTCATGGCAACCCTACAGTAAAGGGGTCTGAAAATGTGTATCTCTGCAATAGATGTATCTTACATCTTCAGGAGAATGTAAGTTTAAATGAGAAGGGTTTATTTTACTGACCTTTAATCTTTTTTTAGGGAATATTGTTTGGGACTAGTTAAGCCGTTAAGGTAAATTAGTGTTGGGATCACGGCTGGGAATTTAGTTAATCTGTTAGGGTTGTAGTTTCAGGTTTCAGTTTAGTGCTGAATCAGTTAAAGTGATATTAAACCCTCAGATATTTTAACATAAAACAATACTGTAATGTGTGCCTTACTGTAATCCATGGTTATTTCCCTTCTCTTTGCTGCTCTTCCTTTTAAATCTGTATCTGTTCTCATGCTGGGCAGAACTTCTGTTTTGCAGCAGACTGCCTTGCCTCTGAAATGGCTACATGGTGTCTGTGTGTACGTTTGCAACCTGAGCCAGCACTACAGGAAGAGGCCCTGAGCTGCAAAGGGAAGTTCTCCCCAAGCATGAGAAGACATGAGGATTAAAAAGGAAGAGCAGCAAAGAGAAGGGAAACTACCATGGATTACAGTAAGGCACACATTACAGTATTGTTTTATGTTAAAAAATCTGAGGGTTTAATGTCACTTTAAGTGTTAAAGGCTTATCTTACCTGTGGGTTGGGAGAGATGATTGTCCCTGGATGCAAAGAGAGGTAGGTAATCATACCATGTACAATTACATGCAGACAGCCATGGACAGATACAGCCATTGTCGCACTGGCATAAACTTAAATGGGCACAGCAGTTGCATTTTTAAAAACCCACCTGTTTCGGACGACCGAAATCAAGGCAGAATAATAACAATATACGTTTGCAACCTGAGCCAGCACTACAGGAAGAGGCCCTGAGCTGCAAAGGGAAGTTCTCCCCAAGCATGAGAAGACATGAGGATTAAAAAGGAAGAGCAGCAAAGAGAAGGGAAACTACCATGGATTACAGTAAGGCACACATTACAGTACTGTTTTATGTTAAAAAATCTGAGGGTTTAATGTCACTTTAAGTGTTAAAGGCTTATCTTACCTGTGGGTTGGGAGAGATGATTGTCCCTGGATGCAAAGAGAGGTAGGTAATCATACCATGTACAATTACATGCAGACAGCCATGGACAGATACAGCCATTGTCGCACTGGCATAAACTTAAATGGGCACAGCAGTTGCATTTTTAAAAACCCACCTGTTTCGGACGACCGAAATCAAGGCAGAATAATAACAATAAAAATAGTGTGGAACAACAAGGTAGTAAACTTTTGTCCCACAAAAAGAGAGGAATTAAATGTATGTACACCAACGCTAGAAGTCTGGCAAATAAAATAGAGGAGCTTGAAATTAGGTTAATTGAAGAGGACTTCGACATAGTGGGTATAGCGGAAACCTGGCTGGACAGCACGCATGACTGGGCTACTAATATAGAGGGGTATAACCTGTTTAGGAGGGACAGAGGTGGGAGAAGAGGGGGGGGTGTTTGCATTTACGTAAAAAATAATCTATATGTGCATATAAGGGACGATATC
>NW_017307818.1:34661-40740 GCF_000935625.1 Nanorana parkeri
ATTGCATTAGCGATAAACTGTTTAAAATTAACTCCGTTACAAAAACTAGAGGCCATCACCTAAAATTGGTGGAAAAAAAATTCCAGCACAAGGGGCGAAGGGGGTTCTTCACAGTAAGATCAGTTAGGGTCTGGAACTCACTGCCACAGGCGGTGATTTCAGCAAATAATGTGGAATTGTTCAAGAAACTTTTGGACGATTTCTTAAGGGACCGTAATATACAGGGGTACAGGTAATATACAGGGGTACAGGTACTCCTAGAATGAGATCCTAATAGGTTGGACTTGATGGACTAATGTCTTTATTCAACCTCAAATACTATGTAACTATGTAACCTGGGATTCCTGCTGCAAGAATCTGCAGGTTATTGCTGCAGGAATCCCCATATGCCCATGTGCATGAGGCCTAAAGGGTATCTAAAATAAAAAACAAAGATGTAATTAACTGCAGCTTACCAGTCCTTATACAGTATGTAGTGGTTGCAGTAGTTTTCTTTTTTGGGGCTTTTTCCCTCTTTTTTCCGCTGGTAATGCTCTGCTATGAACATTCGTGATGTGCGAATAATGACAAAAAACAAACCTTCTCAATATATTTTCTTTTCGGGTTGAATGTATTGGATGTATTACCGCATTACGACTGGGGATGATGAGCATAGGAAATGCATAACTATTTCCTATTTCAAATAAGAGAAGTTTATTCTTAGGGTTACTTAGGGTTAGGTTGAGGGTTAAGTGTTAGGGTCAGGTTTAAGTGTTAGGTTAAGTGAAGTTAAGTGTGAGGAGGAAGTTTCAAAGTTAAGGGCTCATTTTTTATTTTAGCTGAACTTAGGGAACCTTCTACAATTATTCTTTTTTCATTATTCTAGTTTTCATTGCAGAAATCCCATTCTGAGAAAAACTACTTTTGGCACCAACACAATGGTACCTTACAAGGTACGTCTATCCTGTTCGAGGTAGGTCCAACTTTTGCTAATTTTTTAGAACTGCTTGAATTATCAGTGGAATAGATTTGAAAAAGGAGCAGAATTGCTGCTGAGAAATGTTGGTCCAGGTTGACGTCTGATATATACTGCCTGTCCTATACTGCCTGTCCAAAATAAAAGTTACACACTCTAATATTTAATTGGACCGCCTTTAGCTCTGATTACGGCTTGCATTCGCCTTGGTATCCTTCCATAAGCTTATGCAGTGTCAAAACATTTATTTCCATCCAGAGTTGGATTCATTTTTCCCCAAGATCTTGTAGTGATGATGGGAGAGTTGGACCACAGCATAAAATCTTCTCCAGCACATCCCAAAGATTCTCAATGGGGTTAAGTTCTATGAAAATGTATGAAAATTATGTCTCGTGCTCCCTGAACCATTCTTTCACAATTTGAGCCATTGAATCCTGGCATTGTCATCTGGAAATATGCCCGTGCCATCAGGGAAGAAAAAATACATTGATGGAAAAACCTGGTCATTCAGTATATTCCGGTAGGCAGCTGACCTCATTTTTTTGGGTCACATAACATTGCTGAACCTAGACCTATTATCCAATGGAAGGCTCTGACCTATTTGCTTAGCTAAATTCAGGTAATTACTTTTTTTTAGACAGGGAGTATGTATTCTTTGGCTACATACGAAAAAGTACTTGTGGACACCTTGGTTGCAGTTAGGCAGTGTGGTTAGTTTTAAAACTTCAAAAACTCCATCACATTCACTTTAAACAAGCCAGCTGCAACTTGGAGTAGAGCCTCTCTTTTAGCTTTACAGTTTGTAGAGGTGGCTTGCAAATTCCTTTTACTGGAGGTGTTCCAAGCATGACCTCACATGGAGAAAGCCACGGGATATACATAGAAACGCATGTTAATTTATCTTCTACTTGAGCAGCTAATGCCATACAATTCTCCAGGAAAACTATGAGGCTGCCAGCAGGCTTAGGCACATTTGAATTAGCTTTCACTGTTTGCAGACTGGAATCGTCATATACATTAAGCTAATGGGTCAAACCGATGCATGCAGCGATGACAAGACAGCTACTGTCTTCTAGGTTCATTTTGGTCTGCAGATGTTCGTTCTTCACTACAATGTGGTATTTACAGGCAAGAGGTTCAGCACTGGATATTGCTGTGGTTATTGGCACTTATGGTTTTGATGGTTTTAATGCTGAGGATACGGATTGGGGGGGGCATTTTGATAATGTTGTTAGGTTTTATTGCTGAGCAGAAGTGTTTCACTGTAAAATAAGAACTGTACGGTAAAGTATATGTATAGACAAAACTTTAATTTCTCATTTGGATAGAGTAGGGTAGGATTAAAACCCCTTTGTCATGCTCCAGTTTCAGACAGCTGCAGGGCGAGCCCAGAACAATTGCGAACTTTCACAAAACACGTGCAAAACACACGCAAAACAGGCGGAGTTGGGAAAATAGTGCAAGCTCTGGTCAAAACAGGTGCACATGTTAAAAGGAGCGGCTAAAAAGAATTGCACAAGAAAAAAACAATGATCTAAGTGGCTAAAACAGTCACAATTGCTTTGATAAATTCCCCCCATTGTCTTTTAGTTGCCTAAAGATAGAACATCTAGAAGTGTTTAACAACAAAGCTATATATTTTAGCTGTATTTTTTTTCCAGTTATACAGCTATTTCATGGTTTCTTCGGTAGTGATTCATTATAATTTGAGCCATAGCTGGCATGCCAGAGTGGTGAAGTACATATTGTTTTTTGTATTTTATTTTTCTAGACTGGGTTACATAGGTTAGAAGACACTATGGGAAACACCTTTGATTTTCTTATGTAGCGCCCATCACCTTTTGTGATGTGACTACTAGGCATTTCGTGATAGCGAGGGCTGTAGACAGCCTGGCTGGATTTGTAGTGGCAACTATATGGTTAATCCCAGTGTCTAACATTGCCTGTACTCCCCCTGGGCGGAGTGAGACTCTGTCATATTGTGGGACAGCCAATGGGGGATACTGTAATA
The DNA here is from genome assembly GCF_000935625.1 of Nanorana parkeri. Taxonomy (NCBI): domain Eukaryota; kingdom Metazoa; phylum Chordata; class Amphibia; order Anura; family Dicroglossidae; genus Nanorana; species Nanorana parkeri. The sequence continues at coordinate 37,628 of NW_017307818.1, forward strand.
TACACTGAGTGGCCACATTATTATGACCACCCCAGAAGCCCTTCGTGGGCCACGAGATGACTTTGTTGGGCCGCCTCGTGACTCCACCAGATGTTGAAAGGTGATGTGAGGAATCTGACACTGCACTGTTGCCTTTCTGTTGTCTTGTACCAGTCTTTCCACTCTCCGTAATGCCCTAACATTGTCTAGTCGCTGACGGCCACAATTCGCACGTTCAGACCCATATTTTCGGCTGACAGTCCAGTCTTTAAACACTTTAACCACAGCTGCTCTTGAACATTTAATGAATTCTGCTGTTTTGCTGATACTCGCTCCATGGCTCCGAGCGCCAACAATCATCCCATGTTCAAAGCCTGTTAAATCGCGTTGTTTACCCATCTTCAGAAAAAAATCACTCCTACTGTCGTGGTAGACAACCTGCTTCCCTATTTATAATGGTCTGGCCCTCTAGCAACTTCAGCGCGAAATTATAGCTAATTATAGCTAATTTGCCTACAAACGTCAGGTGGTCATAATAATCTGGCTCAGTGTATGTACAGTACAGCAGCCAATCACTGGGTTTCTCTCAGTCGGTGGTGCCTGCTGGGATAGACTATCTATATTGGTGGGTGCTGCCATGTGCTCTCTCTCTCTCGCCTGGACCAACCATGGATTAGGGCTGGGTCCTGTTCAGCCTGTCCCCCAGGATAGGCCAAGGCTTGGGGGTGGGCATTGACTGATGTAAGGGAAAAAGTTTCCCTGAGGCCTCCAACATGGAGGAGGCCTGAGAGATGGAAAGAGGAAAAGAACCAGGACCAGAGAAGGCTCTTGAAGCACCCTGGAACTATGTGGGTTTCAGAGCATGGTCAGTGTCTTTCCTGGATTGAGGATCTGCATCCATCTGGACTGTCGGGTACATCAGTGGTTATCTGATGTGGTCGAGTGGATCTGCATTGCTACTTTTACAAGGTCCGGTGAGTCTGGAGCTTCTGATGGTTACCCCTAGACACCTAGAACCCCTATACCCTCTCTCCCAAAGAAGATGCTCAATAAACAGTTTACCTAGCATCCTACTACTGAAGTGGATGTCAATTTATGGGCAACCCCTAGACCGACTAGATGTGGACCGGGCAAACAGCGGGCTCCCCCCGGGGAGTTATAGCTACACTTATATTCCACTTTCCATAAATGTTCCCCAAAATCCACATCTTTACTTTTCAGTGTACAGCTAAAATAGAAACAGGAAAATGGTGGCCGCTGTTGCTTTAAAACAATGGCTGTTTCAGTGTTTACTGCATTAACATCAACGGGTTGTTTTAAGTGCAGACACTAATAATATGCTTGAAGATGAAAAAAAAGCTCTTCCTTTGTGAGCAGACGTTTTTACAATATCATTTTAGACAGATGAAGCTTTGTATTTGCTAGCACTAAAAAGGAAACTGTAATACTGAGCAGCTTGATGAGCACTTGAGAAAGATAATTAGGATACTTTACATTTCACATATTAACAAAATAAAACTCAAACCTCTGAGGTTACAAAAAGCAATGTGAGTTCCGTTAATTAAGCCTAAAGGGTCTCTATGGTAACTTGCACTTGCAATGTTTGCTAATGTTTAGCCATCTAAAGTATGTTTTTACTGCTTTATAGTATTGCTAATCTGCCGCATTCAATTCCAGGACTCCTAGACCTACATACAGTATTGCCCATTCCTGCACAGTCTGGGATTATTGTATCTGTTAGGCAAATGTAGGCCACATGGAAAGTTTGATGGTATCAGGGTGTACATCCTTACAACAGTGCCACCAAATGTGTTGGCTTTCTTTTCTTTTTTTTTAGTGGCTAAAAAAACTAAATTAATATCTTTTAAAAACATGTATTTACATTTCTTTTTGATCCATGTTCCATGCAACAAAGGCTGAAATGAAAAACACTCAGCTATACTACACACTACAACGGCCTTAAAGAATTAGTTCACCATTCTGCACATTTTCCAAGAAATCCTCCATGCTCTCCATCATTCCCAGCAAATTGCAAAGCTGATAAAAAAAGAAGCCCCTTTCCCATTGCATTCCCATAGGTCTGTATTGCCAGTCTGCAAAATTCTCTAGGTGATCAATCCCCCTCTGTCTTGGCTAAACTGCAGGACGGGCTGGGTATTAGAAGGGCACCCTCAGAGCCTATGCCTGGCTTGTTCAATCTGCACCCAGTGTGTTCTCTCCTCCTCTAGCAACAGCAGCAGAGCTTGGTGCGCCTGTCTCATGCATGGTTTACCACTGCTGCTACTACCAGCTGAGCCTACAGTATGCAGTATGTATGTATGTATATATATATATATATATCTAGATATATATATATATCTAGATATATATATTTATTGGAAAAAATTTACGTTTGTCTAGTTTTTTAAAATTTATATGTGAATTTGCTGTATTAAACACGCCAGTACATAGCATAAGTTACTCACTTTTTATAACTTAGATGTCTGGATTTTTTTTTAAAATTACAAATGCCAATTCAACTTATTAAAGATTACATATAGCACAGTGGAGAATGCAAACCCAGCCATGCAAGAGATAACAGGTGATTATCTAGGCTACATTTGATTGCAACAATCTATTCTGATAAAGCTTGCTTCTGAAATGGCAGAATTGTTTTTTATTAAATCCTAATGGGTTTTGCTCAGCCTAAAAAATATCCAATATTATCTCTAGCTTTGTATTCAATATGTATTTTAGAGTCTTACATTAAAGGCTAAGTTTACCTTCCTGACCAAGTTACACTCATATTCAGGGTGTAACATGAAACATGGTCACATGGCAAAAAACTGAAGACGCCAGTAGGAACATTTTCTAGTGAACAGTGATGGCCAATCAGCTCATCCAGCGCTGTCAGAATACAATAAGCCCAGGGGTGATTCGTCTAGCCACATTGTTTAGCAAGGCTGGAGGAATCTGCTATATTTTTTTTGTTCAGCCCTCACTTCAACAAAACCTCACCTGCTCGAAAATTTCCTTTGAGTTTCGTTTTGATTTAACATTCGATTTTAGAATGAAAGGGGGTTACCGAACGAAAACCAGATTCACTGTTAGAATTTCGTTTGATCGAGAAAAAAATTCCAACATGCTCGTTCCAA
>NW_017307818.1:42274-108066 GCF_000935625.1 Nanorana parkeri
TATATATATATATATCCCACTCATATCTATATATATCCCACTCATAAAGTGTTTTAGGGCATTCTGTCCACTTTTATTCATCAACAAAAAGATCTTTTACAGAAGGATTGTCCTCTCACACAGAACATCATAACAGGTCAGCCTCCTGGCCTTGAAGTTGCCAAGCCTGGGCTTTACAGGCTCACTGCCTATTAGGGCACTGTCCCACTTACTTCTCATCAGATGCCAGTCTGTACATTGCACCTGTCTATATGGCCTGACAGGCCTGGAAACCAGATCCTTGTGTCCACAAATGCAGGGACAGAACAGACACTCTCCTAGTCTCTGCCCAAATGCCACTTCCGTGCAGCATGGTTGTCTAGCACCCTGTAAACAGGAGTGCTATAAAATGTAGTTGTTCTCAGGCTGTGATCAGCCCGAGGTTCATCTGTAGTGTATGTTCATTTAATTTCTCTAGAACAATCTATGGTTGCCTGTTGCTGGGTGTGTCTCTGCCCCAGAGCAGAGCAGCCAATAGGGATTGTTCTGAGCATTTGTGTCTCCCAACCAATCACTGGAAGGTACAGGCCAGTGATGCATGCTGGGAGAGGATATAAATGCTCAGGGTGGATGATTTTATAGTCGGCCTCCCTCCCCCAGGCCTCCCTGACTGCCTGAACTGGCTAGGCCTGAAGTCTGGGGACTAGCCATACGCTGACACTGAGGCTTGAGTCTGGAGGCCCAGTGGCCAGTCACCGACAATGGAGATGAATATGACTGAGGACTTCTCAAGTACTGCTTTGCCAGGTGTTCTCTACACAGATTGCCATGTCTGGCTTAAAGGTCCTAGTCTTTGATGGCAGCAGTTACTCTGTTCTATTTCTTGAAGGAGTCTACCTCATCCTGGATGTTCCTGACCCTGATCCTCTCTCACTGAAGTTCAGCAATAAAGACTTTCAGCTTTTATCCACTGTCTGGACTTTGCTTTGTCGGTCGCCACTGAAGGTGATAAGTGCTAATAGGGCTGCCAGGTTGTTTAAAATCCCTAGACAGGCTATGGAAGACCTAATCATCCTGTGGCCCATGCGGGGGTGAGGGCTACAGTTGTCTACTGGGTAAGGAGCAGCCCTGATAAGCCAGAGTGACTACATTGTACTTAATCTGCAGCCATACTCAGTGACAGGTTGACAGTCTGTCACCTGAACAGGTGTTAGACTTATTGGTGGCTGGTGGGTATTGTCCACAAAAGAGAGCATTCTACAGTTAAGCATGGCTTCCTCCTCAGGAGACAGGTCGCTGCAGGTGCAATGTGTTTGTACAGACACGCAGGATGCATGTTTGAAGACCTGTCTGGCCTCACAGACAGGCACTCTTACCTTGTGGACACTTGAGAAAAACTCAAGATTTCTGGATTGAGGGCCTAAGCATGCTAAAATAGCAAGGAAGCTGATTTTTTTCATTGTAACTATTCGATGTTGAAAACACCCCAGTATGGGCAATACCTTTGTTAAGAGGCTGAATAAGTAAAAGTGGGGATGAGCCCTAAAACAGATTCTAAAGAGATTACTTAGTCTGTCAAAACTCTCTATATGAATATCAAACAAAAAAAGGAAATATGCAATAATTAAACTGCACATTTGTCATTCAATTGATGCTGGAGGAGTAGGTAAGTAGGTAAGATAGAGATTGTGTGTGCTAGTTGTGTGTCTCAGCTGCCGTTGTGATGGGCGGGGTCCTTTGTGCGTCCCTGTGTTTTTAAGGGAGGTTGGGCTTCCTCCTGACAAACCTGCACCCAATTTGATCTTTTGCCATATGTGCTCCAAGATGGGGACTCTCATAGTTTAGAGTTAGGACCGCACTATTTAGAGGTGCCTTGGCGCGGCTGTGCGGCTTTCACATTTTCTGCAGAAGACGTGTAACTAAACCTCTGTTTTTAACCTTAGTGGTGAGACAGGTTTTTTTGCATGCTGGCTGGTGAGTGTGCTGGGAAAACTGTTTGCTGTTTTCCATAAAAACACAGGCACAGCAAAGCAAGCCACTACCCTGAGCCCTTCTCCCCTCTTCTCCCTTCTCAAAGATAGTAGATGGAGATCTGCTGGAGATTGTGCTGTCCTTTGTGATCTTGTATTTGACAGGGAGCTCAAGGAAGCTGAGCTGAGAGTTGAAGTCAACGTTTTGGAAACTCAATGTCTGTAAGTGCTTGGGCAAAAATATAAAGGTATAATTTGCATGGGCAATGTATATTGTTTGATCTGGATTCATTATTGAAAACGTTTGAGAGTTTGATACTGCATTAAGCTTCTACCTAAGAATCAACCCCAATAACACATTAAGATATACAGGAAAAAGGTCACAACTTCAAGAGTTCCTGAAAAGTTAATTCAGGTGAACTATTTGTATAAAGATATATAGTACATTGAAGAATTCTACATTTACTGCAGTTACTTCCGAAATGTCATTGCTCTCCAATCACGATAAATGATCCAAGAGAGAATTCTGGCACACCTAATTTCAAATAGTGTATACACTCATGTTCTAATCAACCAAAGAGGTGAGGAAATTAGTCATTTTTTAAATGAAAACACCAAAATTTGCAACATTGGGGCTTGAAGTAGAAGAGATTTAACCTTTTCAATTTTAGCCGTGTTGACAGAAAGTTGTTCAACCATGAGCTCGAACACTAGAGGAGTTAAAAGCATGTCAGCACACATTACCATCCTGAAGGAAATACTTCTCAAAAGGTCTGAGGAAAATTAAATCATTAGTATAATGAAGATGAGGTGTAGTTATTCACAAAGTCATGGCTATCATGTGCTAATTAAAACCCTTGAGAATTACTCGAGTGCTTCTTGTCATAAATGTGATTGGAGCCAATAAAGACATTTAGATCTGGTACCTCACTCTGCTATTTTTTCCATCCACTTTATGAAATCATCAAAATGCTTCTGCATCTCATTTTTCAGGGACTGAAATAGTAACTGAAGTACAAACTGATCACTGAGGAACAATTTGAGATATTTTATAACACGCATAAGAAAGTCAAGTGAGTCATCCACTCTGTAAGATGCAAGAATGAGCCAGAGGCTTGGCCTATCACAGTTACTGCTATCAAGTATATGGAAAGCCTAAAATGATCATGAAGGACCACAGGATGGATTATGGGGCCATTTAAAGGTTTATTGTATTTCAAGATGAACTCCAGCCTTACCTTCAGCCTTGCACAGTTGTAAAGACTCCTCTCCTGTATTGAACTTGTTTACTGCACACTGAGTTTTCTACAGTGTGCATTAGAATCTTGCAGCAAGCAAGATAGGGCTGTCTCATCTTCCTGGCTGGAGGACATCCAGCATCAACTAGCCCTTTCTTACCCAGTCTTACTGTCCCTGACCTGCCCCTCTTATTCAACAGATTTAATTTCACACAAGGACGCTCTGCGACACAAGTGGGTGTTACCTAGGGCAGTCTGCATGTAAATGGCCGTAATTGCATCAATAAAGATTTAAGAGAACTACATACCGGGAGTGCTCTTCGGGGAGTGAAGTATTTAAGGATGCTCCGGAATTTTGGGCACCAAAACATTTAGTCCAAAATGCCGAAGTACCATTTTTTTGCCGAGAAATGCGGTGCAACTCTAGTTTCTCTCCTCCTGACTGGGCGATACTCCGTGTCCCCTCTGACACAGAGCAGCATCCAACGGGGAGGAGATAAACTTTCAGGAGGCCAAGCAGGGCGGGGGAGGAGAACGCTGTCTGTGACAAACAAATCAGGATGGAAATCGGTGTGGGTGTCAGTTGTCACAGGGGGCGAGCCGGCGCTGCGGGGAGGAAAGCACTGTTAGCGGTGTCACAGAAGGCTGATCTCCTCCCCGCATTGCCCGTTCAGCCTCCTGTAACAGGCAAGTCAGGATAGAGAGTGGTATACAAACACTCAGCGATCAGCTGACCGCTGAGTGTTTGTAACTAACTGAGGACATAGTATGCGGTGTCCCCAATTATAAATTAATAGGAAGTGCTCTACATCACTTGCTGTTCATTCATGATTGTGGATATAGTAACTCATACTATCTCCACAGTTTATGAATGGAAAGGATCAGTATGGAGGCTTCCTGTTTATTCATAACAGGGGATTCAGAAAAAGAGATCGAGGACTCTGTGTCCCCAATCTCTTTTCTATTTCAAAAGGGTAATATCAGGGGTCTGTTTAGGGTCGGTTTCAGTCTAAAACTTCCATTTTGGTGCACCTCTAGTATTTATGGTATTCTACTGTGACATGTGAACATCGAGACCTGTTTCTGTGGATGTAACGGAATGGAAAATGGCCCACTAACATTCCAATATGAATTCATAAGTCCTTATACTATAAGAACTTACCAGATAAATATCACATTTTCCCAGACACTCCAGATTTTGGTCCTTAATTAGTCATTTTTTAATCCATTTGTTATATATTGCTGTGATTACCAGAGCCATAAAGTGGCTCTGCCAGTCACAGTGGGAGGGGAGGGAGTGATTTAAAGTGGGAGTGTTTAAAGCTTCCAATTTCAAACAATATCCCACTATTTAATTATACTAGAATGTTTTTTTAAAGTTGAACTTTAGGCATAAAGCTAATTACTCAGGTAAAATAAATGAATGTTTTACTAATTGGCCAGATGGCCTCGAGAAACACACACCTCTAGTCAGTAAGCTCTCTCTGCTACCACCTGCCTTGCCATTGTTGCCTCCTGGGCCAGCTTCCTGCTCAGTGGATAGAAGTGCTGATGAATATGAAGTTCAACTGAAGCCAAAAGTTTTTTTCTAGTTTTGGATTTAGTGGAGAGAGATTAGAACACCTGTAAGGTTTTTATTACTGCCTGTGTCCCCATTAGGGAGATCTACAGTATACCCCTCTATTTGTACTGCTGACCGTTATCATTAAAAATGAAAGTGAAAAAAATACCAAGTTTTGGGTTGTCACCAAAACAGGAATAGATGGGAAATCTTCCATACTAGTTATGGTAACCCTGGGACTTCCCTCACTTTTAGAGGGATTTTTTCCCACTTCTTGTTGTTGTTATTGGACAGAAAGTGCAGGTAAATCTCCCCAAAGGGACATAGATGGAAAAAACAAACAATTTTGGCTTCAGTTCTACTTTAAATAGGAACTATGGGTGCCTCCTGTCCATCTGTGCAGTGTGGAAAATGTATGTAAATGTCATAATTAGCTGGACATAATTACAAATGCTTTGGCAGGTAAGACCGTTAACATATACAGTATTTATTACTACTGTGTATTTAAGCTGTCTGCCCCGAGTTTTGGTTTAGTTTGGTGGATGTGACAATTATATCTGAAAGTTGTGTGATAAAGCTGAACAACTGCACCATCATGTATTTGGGCAACTACAGACATCATTATAGTGACAGTGACATCCAGGACGTAGAGTTTTTAAATTGGCTCTGTAACCTGTCATCCAAGACCAATAGTGGCAATACATTTAATATGTTGTACTAAATAAAATGACATCTGTTTGTAGGTTATGTTAGAAAGTAATTATAAGATTATTATTAAGTACATGGGAAACTACATCTATTGCTTCCATAAACAAAAAACAGCTTATCTGCTTTGGCTAATGCAAACAGACTGTCTCATCAAGGCTGCAATAAGCTCCCTAATTAGCATGCATGCTGCATTGCTCACCTTAATGTTCTCCATAAACATACTTCTAAGCTAAACAATATTTTCTGACTATTGTTCCCGAAAAATGTATTTATCTGAGCATCATATTTGGAGCTGGGCTACCTTGAGTTATGCTGCAATTGTTTTTTTAATTTAAGTCATTCAACATTTCCTTATATTTTTGATAAACAACATAAAAGAAAGAAAAACCTCAGCTAATTACCCTCCTAAAAATTTTGATTTTGTTTTTCTCTGCTAATGATCAAACCTTTTGTTTTCCTGCATTTGCGATGTGAGCAATGATAAGAACCTGTAATCATTTTGTTTGAAAAATAGTTGTTTTTTTCTCCAGCTTTGTAAAGATTGCGTTTTATGTACTGTTCTACAGGACTGTGTGCTTTATTGATTTATTTTTTTTTGTAGTTAGTGTCCGACTTGTTTTTAGAATAAGAATATATTAGAGCCAGAGTTACTGTAAAGGACCTATAGGGACCTATAGTTCTAATGTCTGGCAAAGATCCGACTCCATAACTGTCTGATATTCTCAATACGCTACCATCTTGACAGACATCCTAGTCCCCAGTCTAACCACTGTTATAACATACAAAATAAATACTCTATACGTAAATAACAAAAATCTGAACTGAATAACTAAGGTTATTGCTGATGGCAGTGGCCTGTTAGTGTCTACAGGGGTCTGTGGTGTCCTGTAGACAGTCTGATCATCATCCAAATTTAATGTGTACATAAACCCAAAATCTTTTGTTCAGTATGTTTGGCATAATGTCTTATTCTATAGAGTTTTCTTAAACAAATACTTATCTGTAAATATATTGTAAAATGACTTACCTGGAGAACCTACAGCAGGTAAGAGCCTGTTGCAAGCTGACAAGGGTTAGTCATTGCCTCGCAATTGACAGTGGTGTTGTCAACATGCGGTGTACACACTTTCAACTGGAAATTGGGTTACAATACCTATCCAGTCTATCAGATAAGCATCCCAATGGCCAACTAATGGAGCTTGCTCAGCAAGCTGATAATGCTGCTGTTCATTACTAGGTTAATTCACAAAAACATTTGCCTAGAAAACTGTATACACTGAGGCATGGTGTCAAACATACTGAAAAAAAGATTTACGGTTTACATACACTTTAAAGATAATTGCCTACCTTTAGTCAACCAAGATGTGGAATGGAATGATCTGATTTACTAAAAGGAAATGCACAACAGCAGGGGAAATTCCTATAAATATAACTGATCTGCTACACTTGCAGGTTTGCAAGAGGATAAATAGGGGCAGCACCAGGGGGCACCAGCAACACTTCCTCCAGCCCCCCTCCAGCACCCCAACCAGCTGGCACAAACTATGGGAGTTATAGCTTCTTCCTACCGTGCCTGTGTAATGGAGACAGGAACTGTCAGGAGGATTAATCTACAGACATAAAGGGGGGAATTTATCAAAACTGGAGCAGACAATATATGGAGCAGATTTGCACTGCAGCCAATCAGCTTCTCTCTTTCATTTTTAAATCTCAACTGAGCAAACTGAAGAGAGATGCTGATTGGTTGCCATGGACAACTGCTACAGATTCCCCCCACAGTGCTTAGTCCAGACACATATTCCAAAGAAAACCTGGAAGTGTGGGACAAAACAGGTCAGCCTTGCTCTGCTGTCTACTCCTTATCTTAGGTAAGTACTCCCTTAATACCAATGGTCAGAGCCAGTAAATTAATATTTATTTGCGAATTCCTAAGAACAACATTGTAAGGCAGGGCTCAAAATTTCAAGTCCTGAGCTACTAGCCAGGCCTTAAGAGTTACTCGCCACCAGTCCCCCACCTGACCCCTACCGTGCCCCGCCCTTAACTCCGCCAGGTCAGTGGTGTGAACATATAACATATGTACAAGGGGGCATTATATGAATGTAAGGGGAATTATTTTCCCCTTTGACAGCAATGTTAGGGCATTTTTCCAATGACACTAGTGTTTGACCCATTATTTTTACAATGGCGCCAATGTAAGGGTAATTATTTTCTGACTTATACCTATCTGAGGGGCATGCTATTCCCAATGACACGAATGTAAGGGACATTATTCTTCCACGGACACCTAAGTGAGGGGTATTTTTTTCCTTTTGTTCCCATTATTTTCCCAATAATCCCAATGTGAAAACATGCAACTAACCCCAATGTAAGGGGTATACACTGCTCCCATTTACACTAATGTATGGGGGACACCACTCCCACTCACAATGATACAATGTAATGAAAATATTACTCCCACTGACAGTAATAACAATGTAATGGTAATACTACTCCCACTGACAGTGATAACAGTGTAATGGTAATACTACGCCTATTGACAATGATACAAATGTAAGGCCCATACTACTCCCAATTACACTGACTACAATGTAAGAAGCTGTATATTACATACCCCTGACCATTGCATTCTGTGCATTATGTTGTATAAAACATTGTTCTGACTAATACACTTAAACTGTGTGGTACATTAAAAACATAATAAACATACTGTATATATGATGCACTGTGCAGTGTATAAGTGCATTACTTGTGTCCCCGAACACCAACTATTTTATTGAAAGCCTATTCTAGGACAGGCTCCTGCAAAGTGCTAGTTCTACATCTATATTGTGTGTGCAGAAACTCCTATATAGTAGAAAAGTAAGCAATCACATTTGATAGTGAATTAGCCATATGTACACTGCTGTATCAATGAGATGACATTTTCATATGTCCATATGTCCATGAATACATCAAGCCCAATGTGTCCCAGGATGCACCAGGAAAAATGTTTCACCAATCTTACAAATTCTATATTAATTTAAAGCATCCAATTTGATTATAGGGAGAGTTGAAAAAGAACAACATTTCCCAAAATCTGTCTCGGTGTTAAAAGTGACTACAGGCTGTACAAAGTATACTTTAGGAACCCATCCAGTATCCCTGCAGTTGGCCACTAGATGTAAAACGAATAACTTAAAGTGACACTAAACTTAGGAGTTAAACCATAAAATGCATTATAATACTCTATTAACAAAAATGTAGCTTATTTGTATATTACTCAGTTGTAAATCCTCCAATTATCTCTGAATTCATGCTGACACTGTCCTTCCTTCTGGAGGGCGGCTACTTTTGTTCCCCACCACTCCCGTGATGGACTACAATCTCAATACAAATTAGTAAACTAAACAGGAGTGATCTTGGAGCGTTGGGTACTTTACAACACACACAGGGACCATGGGGAACCTAAGTAGCCCCCCTCTAGAAGGAAGGACAGTGTCAGCACCATTTCAGAGATGATTTGAGGATCTACAGCCGAGCGATACACAAATAAGATACATTTTTGATAATATAATACTTGAATTCAGTTTTAAGACTTAATTCCTGGGTTTAGTGTCACTTTAGGGGCCTATTTCCACCAGATGCAATGGGGGCGGCGCTGGAAAAAATGTCAATTTGCCTTGTCATGGATGGGCACAGTTCAAACCACCATGTTGCTGTTGTCTGTGCCGAAAAAGTAAACAATGCTATGTGCCAAGATTGGCGCATTAGCACTGGGCCAGGCAATGCACGCCAGCTGTTGTGCCATGTAGAGCAGCAGCTGGTGTGAATGGACCCTAAATAATAACATAAAAATATACTTTTGATTTACTTAAAATAAGTAGATTAACTGCATTAAATGGCAAATTCATGCGTTTTCTATAGGAATTGCCACTGGCTCAAGCTTCAGTATCTTGCTAGTCGGCCCCGCTGGCTCTTATAATACCTGAACAATGCCTGCATCCAATCAGACCAGACTGTTGCCGGACCCAAAATGCATCCCAAAGTATCCCTATGGTATTTCTGGCCTCTGTTCTCACCACCGCAGTCCGTTCCAGACCAGACCAGAAAAATACTGCTAGTCCTATTTTGTCTGGTCTGGAATGCACTGGAACGCATCAACACCGAATCAAAAGTGCATGGAACACACTGGAACGCACCTGTAAGACCATTTTAAGCTAAACAAATAAAAATGTATTCCAATTGTGGCAAAATCGTGGCAAAATCGTGGCAAAATCGCTGTAAAAACTTGGCAAAAACGCAATGCACTATGTTTCAGATCTGGTCCGGAAAATGGTGTGAACCCAGCCTTAGAGAGTATCTTTCTTGCAGCAGATGCTTGGCATTTCATTTACAGCTCAGTGCAGACTTCTGTGAAAAGCAGTGAGCCAATCAGCAAGAAATTAAAGTGACACTACACTCTCTCCCATGGTGTTCTACAATCTTAATACAAATGAGTAAACTAAACCTGAGATTTTAGTCTATCACAGGAGTGAGCTTGGAGCGGTGGCTACTTTACAACACACACAGGGACCATGGGGAACAAGAGTACGCACCCCCCAGAAGGAAGGACAGTGTCAGCACAAATTCAGAGATGATTTAAGGAACTACAGCTGAGTGACACACAAATAAGATACATTTTGGTTAATAGTTAAGGTACATGAATGCATTTTTAAGATTTAGCTGCTGAGTTTAGTGTCACTTTAAATTTCTGTGTTTCTGTTTTGCAAAGGGTTTTCATATTTCAAAGAACCAACAGTTTATATAGAGTTTCCTTGTAAGGAAAAAAAATCAGTTTCTGCAAATATTTTGATATGCTTAGCTAAATAATTAGACAATTATGAGTTACTGATTGCTTTTATGATATCACACTGTAAATGCCTAGCTCACAAAGGAGGCAAACATAACTGCTCCTGCATGCATTAGGGTCCATTTACATTGCTGCGTTACACTAAGGGGTCTATTCACTAAGCTGCCGTAGGCAGCCGAGTGAAAGACCGACCTGAAGTGAAGTGAGCCGAACTCTGTTCGGCTATTCACTTCAGGCTGGTACGGCCGATTTCAGCCGTACATCGGCTTGCTTCACATGGCTTTTTGCTAGCGCGCGCACGGACAGAAAAAAACTGCTCGTTCTTTACAGCCATTACAGGCTGTTTGATATACATACGATCTGCGGCTCTATAGCCTGCGGCTCTGTATCCGCACTGCGTTGCATTACAGACCTCTGAACTGCGTTGCATTACTGACCTCCGCACTCTGCGTTACATTACTGACCTCCGCACTCTGCATTTATTATTATCGCTCCCTCCGCCTCTCTGCTGGGCCCTGCCTCACCGAACAATCGGGACCCAAAGCAGAGGCTGCACTGTAGTCAGGCAAATTAGGCGGCCGTCTCAATTTAACACCCCAGACTTCAAGTAAGCAAGAGAGGTGATTTGTTTCATCTCAGATACAGGTAAGCAGAATATATATGGCTAACACAGTCTTCTAATATTTCACTAATTATAACAAATATAAACACGATCTGCTTAGGGACCTGCAGTGGCTGAAGCAGTGGCACGCCTTCCTCAGCCTGTTTGTCAATTTGTGTTCCACTAATATATCCCAAGAAAGTGAAAGAAAACCACATAATTATGGGTTATCATACTTTTCACATAGATACAGTATTAATGCTCAGTTATTTTTGTTCTGGTAAACTATCGAGTAAAGATTGGTGCCTTGCAGTGAAATACATATTTAGTAACTTATAATCAGCAAATCTGTTGTCATGGTTACTGAGGTAATCCTGCATAATGCCTAAAAGTGTAATATTACCTAAAAATTGTTTTTTTATATACATGTGATGCCTTCCTCTTCCAAAGGTTCCCCAGGACAAGCATACCTCCCACCTTTCTGAGATGAGAAAAAGGTACATGTTCAAGAACAAAAGCCAGAAATGTTTTCACCATTACTTTTCCTTTATACTAGACTTTGGAAACAGCAAACAAGATAATAAAGAGACTAGGGCTGCAACAACTCATCGATTAAGGCTAGGTTCACACCTAGGTGATTTATCACGCGGATTTAGCCACACGATATCGCACAAAACAGAGATTTGCATTCATGTCTATGGAAGCTGTTTACACCTTTGTGATTTGTTGCGAGGTAGAAATCGCCTGTTGTGCAAAAAGGTGCATGAGCTATTTTTGGGTGGTTGTTGCATGGTTTGGGTCCCATAGACATCTCAAAGCAAAGTCGCGCAAAATCAGCTTACCAGCTCAACCGCCTATGTGTGAACCTAGCCTCAATCAATGATAATCGATATTGAGAATCGCTGTTAATGATTCTCATTATCGATTAGTTGATTCGATTAGTAGAATTCACAGCCGCCACTCTGCTCCCCGTTCTCCTCCTCGCTGCTGCCGGCTGCAGTGGTCTGTGTCCCTTTCAATCCCCGCTTCTCTCCCCGCCTACTTTGGCAGGGACACAGGCAGCTGCAGCCGGCACCTAGAGAGAATAATGACCTTTTTATCCTTGGCACGTGTACTGAGTAGATGAAATTATCCTCTGTAATAGGACTCATCCTAAGCCCTGATTTCTAGAGGCTGACTTTTTTGGAATAGAAGCTGGAGGGAGAGCATTCACCTTTGCAGTGTATTTTCTCCTGGTGCTCATGTGTTTCACAGCATGCTCACAATGCATATATAACCAAAGCAAGTTTCTGGAGTAAAAAGTGTTTTTTCCTTAGTGTAGATATGATAGATAAATGAGGCAGACTGTGGCCCAAAAGTTGAGGCAGGAACATTGTCCATGGGCAGAGGTGAAAAACAAATTGATTTTGTTGTTTTAACAAATTAGCACGCACAACGCATACGCACTATTGCTTCTGTAGGCTACTTCTAGAGATAAAGGGAACCTTTTTTATCCGGCCCAGATTACAAATACCTAATGTGTTTGGTGCTGTAACCCCCCCTCCCCCCCTGAAAAAACCCCCCAACAACTAAACTTTAGGGCCTTGTGCGTTAATCGTGGTGTGGTGGATCATGTCTCATTACCAAGTAGTGCATGCACTTCTTTTTTTTATTCACACCGCAACATAACACATGGTATTACGGTACCACGTGTTGTGGCGCGGTGCAATTAAAAAAAAAATGCATTCATGCACAGACCTTGTGTGAACAGGATAAATAAACCCAAGTACAAACATTTCTGTTGATCTTGCCTAAATCTGGCAAGATCAAAAGGAATCTTTACAATGAACATATATTTTATTCGTTCATTATATGAGCAGACTTTTCGAACATCTGAAGGGAATTTATCAAAACTGGAGCAGACAACCAAATCAGCTTTTCTCTTCGGTTCAGTTAAGATTTAAAAATTAAAGTGAGGCTGATTGGTTGCCTTGCACAGCTGCTACTGTTTTTTGTCTGCTCTAGTTTTGATAAATTCCCCTCCTAGTGTTTGTCTATCAATCTAGTGGGCAGCTGAAAGCTTGAATAAATCATGTACAGGTAAAGAAGAAAACAATCTTGTGTTAATGACAAAAACAAAATAAATATCAATTACCAGTTCATCTTGTCCCAGTGAATGAAGGATGAGTTTTTTCACTTCCAAGAAGAGAGGTTGTCCCAGTTCTTCATAGGGTTTATAATTGGGCGAATTAAAGCCTTGCTGAGACAACTGCCTCTCTCTGCGGTAGTAGTTGTCCCTAAATATTTCATCCCGGCAGGGAACCCAGCAGTCGTAATGGGTGGCACTTTTCCCCTTGATTTTCACTCCCTTCTGGCTTGGAATTGGAAGCGGCTGAATGACCACATAACTTCTGGGATCGCAATCTCCTGCATTTCCTGGCATCTTTATCCTCATGAAACCTTTCAACAGGATAACAAAAATAAATTCTTGCACATTACATGTATGCATTTGTTTACTTTCAGTGAAGTTGTCCTTTATGGACCCCCTCCTATAGCTGTGGATTCTCCAGTGGTAAATACGTAGTAGCATGACTAAGGTAGCTCAGAGGTCCCCCTTTTAACTAAGGTAACCATCATCCCTCTTACCATCGATTTCACCTCCCAATTTTATGAATTAATACACTACACAAGGGCTGGAGTTTAAATGGCCACAGCAGACTTTTATTACAAACCTTATAAAAGCCATTTTATAAATAACAACAACAATAACCAATAACCATACAGTAGGAACTGTTTGGTTTCAAGGTCCTTGAAGGCACTATAACTATAAAAATGGTCCAGTGTCTGCGGGCACCTTTCTTATACCTGAATGCCCCCAGCCGCCATACACCGCTACGGGGACGTAATTACATTGCCCACAGACCCACATTGGTCCCTATTA
This sequence comes from Nanorana parkeri, assembly GCF_000935625.1. Lineage (NCBI taxonomy): Eukaryota > Metazoa > Chordata > Amphibia > Anura > Dicroglossidae > Nanorana > Nanorana parkeri. The sequence goes on from NW_017307818.1 coordinate 56,083, forward strand.
CCAGGTCATAATGTTTGACCTTACCACCACAGAAGGACACCCACACCACCGATGGGTCCCCCCATCAAGTTATCCAACCCAGAAAAATGCCTCCAAGGATCCAAACCTCCACAGCGCTATGACAAAATTCAACAACCACAAACCATACCTGGGCGGGCGGGTGGGAAGTCCGTTCCTTCTCCTGGTCACACTGAACTCCTGGAACTCCTTCCTGCATACTCTCTGAAGCCCCTCCTAGAAGGCAACTTTCCTCCAATCCCGTAAGTATCCCTCCTCTAACCAGCTCCTAACTTTCCGTTAACCCTTTCCTATCCTAGTTCCCCTTCCCACTCTTGTCATTTAAGTCTTTTGCTTATTTCACTTCTTTCCATAGCTCCCGGCCTATCTGTACTGTTCCTGAGCTCTTCACTGTGTGGGACCGCGAGGACTGCGGTGCACATATGCAAGAGGCACAGGACACAGTTTTGAAGAAAAGGCTGTGTGGTGCCAGACAAGGTGAATCCACTGTAGGGGAGAGGGGTACATAAAAGACAACTTCATTTAAAGTACTGCAGAATATTGGTCTACATGTAACTAAATATGGATGAACTGTATAAAGGCGTGTGAAAATAACTAAAAATCCTAAACAATATCATTACATGTACTAAGCACACAGAGTTACTAAAATATATTACTTTTACCAATGGTGGTTCTTTAGGTCTGACCCAAACAAAATGGGTGTGTTGAGTGAACTTGGGAGTTTTTATTTTCCTGCAATGTCATCAAAAATCAAGAGGTTTCAGAGAAAATTCACCATTTTGTTGAAGTGCATTGAAATCAATAGGGGAGACAAAATGTAGGCGATTTATTAATGGTGTAATGGACTGTAGGGCCTGCATCAACAGGCTTCAAGCTTGTGCCATTGGCATCAGTTTGATGTCAGTTTTTAGACGCTTCTGAGATCATTCAGAGTTCATTGACAGGTCCATATCAAAGTATCAATTTTAGGAGGAGATGATCGATATTTGATTTGACAAATTATATCCACTTTTTGATCAATCCAGATACAATTCAGATCGTCTTTGATCCTAGCAATTTGATCAGTCAGGGCTGAACATTATCGATCGTATCTCATATATGGGGCATATTTATCCTTTTTCTTCTCTATTTCCATCCTACATTTGATGGACTGACAGCATTTTTTACGAAATATTAATCCGAATACCAAATCATTTAATAAAAGAGTACTGAATGTTCAAACTAAAGTTCAAACTTCGAATATAAACAATTGTCTGGATTTATATAAAGTGTTATGTTCTTGGGAAATATACAAAGTGCAATTACAATGTATATATTAGGGGGGAATTTATCAAAACTGGAGCAGACAAAATCTGGAGCAGATTTGCACGGCAACCAATCAGCTTTTATCTCTCATTTTCAAATCCCAACTGAGTAAACTGAAGGGAGATGCTGATTGGATGCCATGGGCAACTGCTCTAATTTCTGTCTGCTCCAGTTTTGATAAATTCCCCCCTATGTGTGTAAGCAATCCATATAAATAAAACTCCCAGTTATCCGGTACCCATGAGGATTGGTAGATGCTGGATAACTGTAGTTGCTGGTTGCTTGAGAGTTACTATTAACTGGGTAACTCCCTCCCGCCCCATTTATCTGCTGGTAGATTCTGCTATTGGCTATTTCAATTTGACATAGCCAATAGCACGCTGGCTATTACACACGCAAAATAAATGTAGTTCCTAACAAAAAATGTTAGTGTGTACATGTCTATCAAGCAACTGGCATATTATGTCCTCGATTTTTGTTTCTGGTTGCTTGAGAGTTCTGGTTGCTTGAATGCCAGATAATAGGGAGTTTGCTCTATTTGGAAATACACAATATAAAAATGCACAAAAATGTATATTGAATAGATGCAGAATAAAGTTGTTTTTTAAAAACAAGCCCAAATTGTACCATATTTATTTCAATATATCACTTAATCTCCACCACATATCTTAAAAAAGCAGAATAGTTTGTATATTACATAATCATTTATCTATTTATTGAAGTCAATGACACCCAATCGATTGAAAAGTGAAACTGCATGGAAATAAATGGGAAATAATCAAACGAAGTACCCTTCCCTCTGTGTGTTGAATTGATATATATATCACTATTATTATTATTATTATTATTGGTGGGATAGTGATTGTTTACAATTACCGCATATGATCAACCAAACAAAGGATCGATCTCAAATCGATACGATAAGGATATGACCACCTTTACCTGCAGCTCACCTCCTTCTGACCTGTGTCTCACATAATTCAAGTTGACTTTGCATTTCTATATTTGTATGGGCATGCAAAACCCGTCTAATATGAACAAATGCCTGTTGACCCCGGCCCTTTAACAGCTCATAAAAAGGGGTTACAAAAGTTCCTTTTCAACTATCTTACGCAAACTGTTCACACTATATACTATAAACCCTGTATATTAAAAATAATAATAATCCAGGACCTGCTCTTGTGGCAGAAAACAACCCCTCATAGGTCTCATTAGCTCAGTAGCTTACCTTTTTTTCAGGATGAAAAAACAGCCAGTTAAAAACGTAAAATGAAAAATGTAAAGCAACAGAAGATGAATAATGATCAAATGCACAAAAGAGGAAGATACGATGGATGCCAAAAACAATAAAATGCAACCCCCCACCCAAAAAAAAAGCAACCTCCAACAAAAAAAATAACCACGCCCTCTAAAAAAAAGGATTTTTTTTTATTATTAAGCAAATTAATTAGGCAGCTCATCAAAAATAATAGGATTTTGTACTCACCGTAAAATCCTTTTCTCTCCGTTCATTGAAGGACACAGGCCCCGCCCTCTTTATGGGGTGTACACTCCTAACTGCTTGTTAATAAACTGGAGACTTGTCAGCAGGTGGGGGGTTTGGCCACCGGCAGGGGCCGCCCCTAGGCTGTAATTGGTCTTTAGTTTTGTGCCTAGCGTCCTTCTCCTGCAGGTGGCGATATTACCCTACCATTCAGGATCTACGATCTGTTGCCTGTGTCCTTCAATGAACGGGAGAGAAAATTGAGATTTACCACTTTGGTGAAATTGTTTAGAATTTCACTGCAAAATGACTTTGGCTGAAATCACTAAGCTCATTTCTAATAGTGGAACCATTTCCAGAAATAAAATCACCAAGGACATACCATCTAACAAACTTGGCTTTGGAGATCAGGTGCACTTAAGAAAGACATTGCCCATGTTTTAATGTTAAATACAATATAACTACACATAGATATATATGTATATGTATCTATATCTCTCTCTCTCTCTCTCTCTCTCTCTCTCTCTCTCTCTCTATATATAAGGTATCTTCCATTGTAGTGTAATGTAAAGCGTTTTAAGTGGTAAATCATGTTGATTAGTATTGCTTCTGACCTGAAGAAGAGAGGTTAACTCTTGAAAGCTTGTCTTTTAAATATTATGTTAGTCCAATAAGAAAGGTATCATTGCACACTGCAATACTCCGTTTTTTTTTTTTTTTTACATTATAAATATATGTATTAAACATTATTACATATGCAATATAACTAGTCAGGGTGTTATCCACAATATTCTAGGAAACACAGAGTTGAAAATGATATAATGCAAACCTGCTGAGACAGGTTGGTGCGATCAGCCTGGAAATGCTGGGACTCTCCTTCACATGAATAAAGTGGTAGCAATGAGCTGACTCTCCCCGTACAGCCTGGTGCAATCCAGACAGAGACAGGGTTACCAATGGTTACCTGCTTGTTTGGGTCTCTAGACTTAAGAAGGAAGGGGGGGGGGGAATAGTTTATTCTATAAACTAATAAAACAAACACGTAGCTTTTCTTACCAATACAGTGTTATGTGTTTCTATTGCGACGTTTATTACAATAAAGTTAAATCATGTAACTAAATAAATCCAAATACTTCAAGTTCTAAAAGGAAGTGTTATTTTTTCCTCCCTCCCATCAGTGTGAAGTGGTTTGTCCTGAAGTCTTTTAATGGAGTTTGTTGAGTTGTTTGCCCTGTGAATAAATGGAGTGGGAGGAGAGGAAGAAGGAGTAGCAAAGGCGGCACTCAGTGTTTGTCCCAGTAACTATATTCCACTTTAGATAGAGTGCTGTGTCTGGGCAGAGACGCACACAGACATTGTATACAGCGCTTGTACAGAGATTTTCCAGGGCTGCACAGTGTAAATAGAGACAGCAGCAGTGTCTTTGGTGTGTGTCTGTGTTACTAATAACAAGGCAGCCACTGACACACACACCAGACTTGTCCTCAGAAGCTGATTTAATCTTGTATGTACAGCCCAGGGCATGTGAAAATGAATTACAAATTACTGACTTAGTAATTGTTGGTCTGGTAAACTTACCCCAAATTCCCCATTTGATACATACCTTACATCTGGTTAATCTTGTTTAGGGGATATCACTGCGCACATAAAGCTCCCACTCATATTTTCAATGGGCACAACCTCCTCTAAAACCATTCAAGCAGCGGTGGGCAACTCTGTTGTGGAACTACAAGTCCCATGAGGCATTGCAAGTGCGATAGTTACAGGCATGACTCGCAGAGGCATGTTGGGATTTATAGTTAAGGGCCTGTTCACATGAGTTTCAGGTCCTGATCCGGTCTGGATCTGCAGATGCGGTGCTACTGATGCAGTGCGTTTTGGCCGTGTTTTTGATGCGTTACAGTAAAATAACATTTTTTATTTTTTTTTGCTGGAGTGGGGCTGTTAGTATGTTAGCTGCAGTGCAGTGCTTTTTTGACGCGTTTTTGTTTCCTGACCGTACAAAATGTGACATGCAGTTTTTTTCTGTCATAACCTGAACGGACTGCGCACATGAGAACTGTAGCCCATAAAACACATAGGGATACTTTGGGATGCATTTTGAGTGCAGGAGCGTACGGATCAGGTCAGCACACAAAACGGACGTCGTGTGAACAGGCACTAAAGCACAGCGAGAGGGACCCTGAATTAACCACTTGCTGACCAGGTGTTTAAAACCCCTTCCTGGTCAGGCCATTTTTCAGTGTTCAGCGCTGCGGTAGTTTGACTGACGTTTATTCCGTCATGCAACGCTGTACTGAAATTAATTTTATACCATTTTTTGGGGACAGATAGAGCTTTCTTTTGGTGGTATTTAATCACCACTACGGGTTGTATTTTTTTACTGTATAAAAAAAACCTGTTCTCCCTACGTTATGTTATAAAGTAGGGATGTCCCGATGCCACTTTTTCAGGCTCAAGTACAAGTACTTCCCCTCATGTACTTGCCGATACCAATTACCGATACTTTTTCTTAAAGGGACAGGTGACTTTAAATGATCCATAGTACAACTACATGTTATGTACAATGGATCATGATTTAACCTATTCATGTTAGCAGCGGAGAATTGTAACTCTATTGCTGGAGTGTAGTGGAGATGTGTGCTGTATATATGTACTACATATACATTACACACGTCCAGTACACTATAGCAATAGATTTACAGCCAGCCCCGGCCTAGCTTCCCTCACTCACAGTTTCACGCCGATCCCTGTTGCCTCACGCGGTGCCTCTCGTAGTCGTCGCTGGGCAGGATCGATTCATCGCATCTCTGTGCTCAGCTTGTGGGAAGCGCTCACAATTCTGCCCTGCTAAAGATTCCGATGCTAGCATCGGTATTGGGACATCCCTAAGCTATGACACCAGCCATTTGAAAGTCCAGTTGAGAGCTGAAATACGCACACTGGCAACCTTCACAATTATTACCAGATACAGACATTGAAAGTAACTGCTTTGGGGGCATCTAGTTTCGCTTTAAGCCTGCAGGTAAGTTGCATGAAACATACAATGCTTCAGACAACATTATAGTAGTGAGAAATACTGTGCTGTGTAGTGTATTTCAATGGTACACTCAGTGATAGGAAAAGTACCTGTTTATCCTAATGTGGTTGGACCATGGAGCTTACGCTTCAAACTCAATACTAAAAACTGCCAACAGTGCTTTGTTTGAAAGGAAACCTGTGCTAAAATGCGATCTAAAAGCTGCCATCGCGGTCCTTTCTTCCTGAAAATGTTAGCTACTTGACAATCACACAATGGCCTATACTTCTAAATCCTGACATACAACAGGTATGCAAATCAGGACTTCTGACTTCTATGGCTGCGTTCTTTTCCAAATCAGTCATTCACAAAGTATCGATGCTCAAGATTACCCAGCAAGTAATATTTTTTTAAAGCAGGATAGCAATGACAGCTTGCATATTTATTTCAATACAAGCTTCCTTTATTTTTCAGTAACAATACTCCTTGTGCTGTTACATCTATAGTATAAAATATGATACAATGCATAGCCATGGTTAATATTTATACTAATGTGAAGTGAGAATTTTCCTTAAGCCATGTATTATGAGCATTAGCATAGCTGGTTAATATACTGCCATCTTGTGGTCATTTTGGTTATTGCACCATCTTTTTCTGTGTTCCCTCCCATTTTATTATGTATTTCCCATTTCTTCTCACATTGTCTTTGTGGCAGCAAAATGGCTGCCTGTCTCATGGCCACATGATAATATGCTCACATGGGGGGAAACATTACCATCTTTGACCTGCAAATACTTTCTTTTCAATCATCTGCTACATCCTGTTGTCTGCTGTAACGTGCTGCATTCAATACAGATCTTTGTGGATGGAAAAGGTATTTGGTGAGTACAGCTATCTGATAAAGACTGTGTGCTGTGCTTGTATCTGCTTATACAGGCCAGGCATAGAGGTCTCAGCAAGGGATAAATTACTAATACAAGGGTTGAATTCAGAATACTCCTAACCCCAGACCTTATACGAGTATCAGAGCTGAATTGCTTCAAAGGCTTTTCCTCTAAAACCATTGCTAAAAACCACCAGTCTGTGTAGTCTGTGCACGGACCAGGTTCTCATGATTTGCGGTTAGCCAATATAAAGTATAGAAATGTATAAATTAACAATTGTAGTTTTTTTGTATTCTCTAGTGTATATACCATGGATTCCAAATTTATTGAAGTACAGCTTTTAAATAGATTTTCAGCTTAAAAAAAACTGACCACACAAAACAACTTTCATCAGGGGCAGACCTACCAGTGGTGCAGCCCGTGCGGCCGCCCCAGATGCCCAAGGCTGGGGGGCCCACTAACAGGGCAGGGAAGTAATTTTCCCCGGGACTCTTAGGCCTCATTCACACTGAGCGATTTATTGCACGATTTTTGCAGCGATATCGCTCATATTTCCACACGATATCGCTCTATGTAGCTTCTCCAATCCATTTCAATGGAGCTGTTCACATCTCGTCGCTCAATATCGCTTGTAGCTCGACGCTGTAGCTTGTCGCTCCTACATGACCCTTTTTTTGGAGCGATTTCGCTTCTGATTGCATACAGCCCAATAGGAAAAAGTCGCTCAATATCGCTCATATAAAATCACGTGGAAAATCGCGCGATTTTCATGTCGCTCAGTGTGAATGGGGCCTTAGATGCCCTGCAGACTGGGCCGGCGCTACTGTGTCATACGGCAGGCCGAGCAGCACGGAGGCTGTCAGTGTGCTCCACTGCCAGTGTGCTTGGCTGCTGCTGTCCTCCGCTGCGGGGGCCCATATCCCGCCTGCAATGTATATGCCCTGAATGCAATGCAGGCGGTATACAAGCCACAACACCGGATCAGTTCCCTCCCGATGTGGGCACTGTGTCACATGCCTCGCCCCCTTCAGACCGTGTGGTCGTGTACCGGGATGGCGTCGGGCTCTGGCAACACTACAGTGCTGCAGTGTATAAGGTAAGTTACTGAGGGGAGAATATTGCACTATAATGTTCCCTATTATGATATATTTCCCTATCCCAGTGTTGGATAAAATATTGCACTTTCTGTGACACACACAGCCACCATTAACCCTGCACAGTCTCGCGCCCGGTGCGTCCCTAAGTCCCGCGCCCGGTGCGTCCCTAAGTCCCGCGCCCGGTGCGTCCCTAAGTCCCGCGCCCGGTGCGTCCCTAAGTTCCAAGGTCCAGTGTTCTCTGTACAGCACTGCGGTATATGTCAGAGCTCTATAAATATATAATAATAGTGTGTGACTGTGGGAGGACATTATAGTGTAAGGTCCTTTGGTGCAGAGACCGTCGAGGGGGGTTGGGGGGTCAGTGTGATCCACTTCCGCCCCCCCTGGGGATCCGGAAGGGGGGCCCCGGGAAAAAAATCTTGCACCAGGGCCCTTTCTTTCTTAGGTCTGCCACTGACTTTCATTTAAAAAAACAAAAACAACAAGTAGTTTCCCAGTAAAATAAAAATACAACAAGGTCCTCATGACTGTAAAAGTCAGTCCAACATGTAATAGAATTTTTAAAATAATTACCTGTGCATGATTAGCGCGTATCTAAACTCAAAAACAAAAATGTAATTTATTGCAGCTTAGTTAGTTACTATACTATACTTACCTTACCCATAGCTTCAACCCACAGTGCCTTGTGCAGATGATGTCATGATCCTTTCGGCAAGATCATAGAGAATGCGGAGTATCCAAAATCTCATCAGTAGACAGTTCTGTAAAACATACATATCCACCTTGCTGGAGATCGTAATGATGTGGTGGAGCAGAAACAGAAATCCTCAGGGGTCTATTTATAAACAATTTGCATTCTCAGAATCTCAGTTCTCAGAATCTAAGTGAACGTTTGTTCTGTTTGAAAAGAGGCAAAAAGGAACATTCTTAGTATATTTTCTTTTCAGGTTGAGGGTAGCATTCAGAAATAACCAAATTATGGTCACTAGATGGAGCTGAGGAGCGTAGGAAATCAGTATAAATGAATGTTAAATATACTTAGGCTGGGTTCACACCTAGGTGGCACCATTGTTGTGCGTTTATATGCGTGTTAACAGCATGCGGTTATTAGCGTGTTTATGCGCTTTGTGCACTTTTTGAATGCGTGATTTAACATGAAGACGCGCATTGTGATTGGCAGCTCGTAAACCATTGTGGGCAATGGAAGACTGCGCATATAATCGCGCAAAAACGCTCATGAAAATGTGCAACATGCTTCTGTTGAACGCTTTTGGGCATTTCCAATGAAGTCTAGGGGGAGAAGAAGTGTTTTTAACTGCCCAAAGAAGGTCCTGTACCTTTTCAGGCGTTTCGCGTTTTTCTGCTCAGGTGTGAACCAGGGCCATTGAAAATCATAGGATTTCTGGTGTTGGGCAGTTAAAAGCGCTTTTCGAACTGCTCAAAAACTCCTTGGTGTGAACCAGGCCTTAGAACATCTGTTTGTTTGTTTCCCCTATTCAGACAGAGCAAATGTTCACAAGGATTCGCAGGGTGAATGGTTTTGCACATTGTTTATAAATACACCCCTTAGTGTTGCCCTATTAAACTACTCACAAAAGTTATGGCTACAAAAAGGCCATCAGGTGCCTTGGTTATTAATCAAAACACGTCTCCTGGCCATGAATTCCCATTTGTGAAGGTAAACTTGACATAACATGGTTTATTTAATAAGGTAAAGAGCAATGTGAAAAGTACCCCTCAGCATGTTAAAACACATATCCCCATTTGGGAAGCATTACCATGATTGGCTTCACGTCTCTTTACAAGAAGATTCATATTATGAAAAAAATGATACTTCACTTTTCCATGACTTACTAAAATGTTGCTATCTCAATGCATTGCTTCATTAGAAATGAGTTTATAATTCAGTAAACATGAAGTAAGATTGATTGCTGTGCTCACAATGAGGAATAATAGATGTTGCATAAATGGAGATCGATTGATATGATATATAAATCAGTTTTGTTGCATTCATTATCCGATTCATATAACTTGGATAGATAGCCATGTTTTCTGGCTACTTTCAAGTAATACATAAGGGAGTATATTGCAATATTTAAAGTGTATCGAAAGCAAACTTTTTTGCAATATTAAGTGCCTGTACAATGTTGATGTGCTCGATCGAGCCGCACCCACTGTTTCTTTTATTTGGAATTTGGCATTTCATTAATGGTGGTGCTCGCAGTGATAATCACAGATGGCGCCATGCACATCAACAGTAGAAAGCAGGAATCACCAGCACTTGGTAAATAGTGTTCAGGTAGTAAATGTCCATTTATTCTGACAAGTCGTCACAAACAAAATACCAATGTTATGGGGCCGCACAGGGTCCCTTCATCAGGGTGATAATGTGACAAGTGGATACATGATAAAAAAAAACATACAGTACATATATACCCCTTGAGGGAATACCAAACTAAATTAGGGCACCTCCCCGTGACGTCATCATGGCGGGAAAATCCGCCATGATTGAAAAAACAGCACCAACATAAATGCTATATGCGTCACAGAATGTATACAATACGTAATAACAATAGACAAGATCATCAGCATAATATAGAAAGTACCTGATAATAAGATGGATCACGGTGGTGTTTGGGGCACAGAACGAAGGGGAGCCAGCGTTCACACAGAGACACAGAGAAGATATGGCATTAGGGCTCTGTTGTGTGTGCAAGGGATTTTATTTATTCTCAGTCTAACCAAATCTAAATTAAAAAAATGTGTCTTTAGAAATACTTTAAAATCTAACTTTTAACCTGAGAATATTATACAGCAGGCATAGTCAACTGACAGTTCTTCAGTAACTCCTTTGTGGTCCTTTTGACAGTCAAAAAAGGTTGCATGTAAATAAAATATGATACTATAATTATATATTATAAGTATATTAATAATAATATGCATATAATATAATATTTCTTCTTTGAACCAATAGTACCACACAAGGAAATCAACTGTAGATAACAGCAAAGAAGCAAGCATCCTGATTTGTTTTTGAAATATTTTCTCATACAGCAAAAGAATACAAGTGCCTGTCTACATGCCAGAAGCAAATGTTATCTGTTATCTGAAAAATATAATGGATATTAAAACAAAAGAAACATTTCAGTACAAATGATTACATCTAAAAACCTGAAATCTGCTTTGATAAGGAGAGGAGGGTACAGCTGTTGGTTTTGAAGATGATGGTATTCCTAAAAAAAATGATTTCCTGTATCCTTTATTGCTATGGAAAATTAGACATTTAACATTTGACATCTTTTTAGAGGAATCGCGTGCTGTTTATAAGACCCCTAGTGTGTTTCTGGTTTTGCACAAATATAATATAAAAATGCATCCACAGCTTTAACATAATAGCACTGTCAATCAGTTTTCTGAAAGCTTGAGATTCAAGCTAAAGTTGGATGAATGCCCTTACAGTTCTCATCGACAGAATGACTTATCTATTCAGTACATGACGCAAGTAAGGGTAAACAAATTCTTGTGTAGTGGCGATAGCACAGTAACCGCAGATAAAGAGTTCTCTTCCTACATGCAGTTACCATGAACACTAAGCGCACCAATTATTGATCTGGAAATGACTGTGGTGTAGAATTTCCCCAAGATCAGTTTTGGTGGCTGAGACAGCAGTGACAACACTTCTTAGTGTAAATCACATCAAAGAATGTTTCTGCTGAAGAGTTTTCTCACATTTAACATGATCAGATATTTTCATTTTATTTTCCAGCTCTTTCTAGTTGTTTTTTTTTTTTTATGCTGATACTATAAGGCTGTGACTATGGATGAGGGTGAGATACACTGCTACCATGGGTTACAGTATGTGCAGAGTCACCCAGGAGAATTTTAATTCAACCATAATGCACTGCATGGCCTTTGGACTATAGCCAGCAGGCTTAGAAGAGTCAATAAAGGGGCTTATGAATAAGCTAGCCCCCTTATTATAAAAAGGTGGCCGGCGTCATAGTGTCAGCGTATTGGAAGCTCCTGTAGGGAAAGTATAAGGAAAGCTGACAAAGTGTACAAGGAGAGATTAGGACTAGGGATGAGCCGAACACCCCCGTGTTCGGTTCGTATTCGAACATTCAAACTGCCGAAATGTTCGAGTACAAACTCGAACTCAATGCAAGTGTATGGGGGTCGAATGTTCGACCGTCATACAGCTGCCGGTACATGTGGCTGCAGCGGCCTGTGTCCCTTCAAATCCCCGCTGTTCTCCCCGCCTGTGTTGGTGGAGGCAGCGGGGACACAGACCGCTGCATTGCTCCGCTGCCCCCGTACCTCTGCTGCTGTCTTCTCCTGGTCTGTCGGCTTCTGCATTCCCCTGTCCGGCCGCAGCACCTCGTCTTCTTCAGGTCCTTCCGCACCTCCTCTTCTGCCGGTCTGTTCGCTCCTCTTCTCCCAGTTCGCCCACTCCTCTTCCTCCGGTCCGTCGGCTCCTCTTCCTCCGCTCCATCAGCTCCTCCGCTCCCCCGGTCCGGCCGCTTCGCCTCTGCCCCGCCCCCTCTTCATCTGCAGGCTTTGAGCCATACCCAGCCTGCTATTGGATATTGTAAAATGCAATAGCCAATAGCAAGCTGGCTATTGCACCCGCGTGCTGTCAATCAGCATGGGGGGACCTGATAGAGAACTTTCTCCTTTATGCCCCTCCTCCGCTGAGCCCTGATTGGGCAAAGTCTTGCACCTGACCTGTGTTCAGATGCAAGACTTTAACAAATCAGGGCTTTAGTGGGCATTTTGTATTATGGGATGTCCGCGGTCGAACAAACCGCGAACATCCCATAAAGTTTGGCATTCGGCGAGCGCTCGAACTGCCGATGTTCGATTCGAACTAATGTTCGAATTGAACACTCAGCCCATCCCCAATTAGGACCAGTTAGATAAGCAGTAATTTAATTCTGATTACTAACACTTTGCGCAATCAACCCCTTGCCTTTTTTGTTCTTGTTATTGGGGGATATTTTTCATCTTTCATTTTATTTTGTGATGATTTGGTTGATTTTAGGTCATCGGTCACTTTGAGTGGCTGTCCCCTCCATAGCAATTTTTTTTTTTGCTGCAATGTTATCCCTTTTGTTTTAGGGTTGATATTCTGGGGTTTTGCTTTGTGTTTTTATCTTATGCATGAACAGCATGCACCTGAACCACCTCACTGTCAGGGTACTTCAGCTGGTACTCTGTAAAACTGCTGTAAGGCTTGCTTGATGGGCCACTGCACACATGCACATGTCCTATTAGCTCTAATAATGTCTAGAATTTAACAACAAGATTCGCCTTAAAGTTTGGGTTCACCAAATTTCAAACAAGATTTGCCTTTGTTGAATCAAACCTGAACAGATTCATCCATCAATAGCTGTGACAATCATTTCATATAGTGATTACAGTAAGGGGATGAAATCCAGTTACAATGTGATGTACAAGCCTCAAAAATCAAACAAACACATTTCTTCACCTTCTCTAACTGAGCCCAATCCTTTTTAATTTTTGTCTCATACGCTCCCTATCCCAGATACTGCAGCTCATAGTAGGAGGGTTTCAAGGACAGAGGCAATGCTGTCAATCAAAATTACAGCGGGCAGGAATAGGTGTGTCCAGATGCTGATTGACAAGCTACAGTTTCGTGAATCAGCAGCAACAATGCTAATAGTCACTCTCCCTACAACATTTTTTTTCATCCCACTGTTGTGAAGGCAGGCACAGCTCATGTGAGGGTTTCAGCTCTGCTCTGAATTTAGAAGCAGTGCTGCGTCGTTGCTACACCATCACAGGAAGTTGCATTAGGTGAACTTCACTGGCAGCATCACTGGTATTTGTAAGACTTTGCAGGGTAACTAAGAGGAAATTGTAAGTGGAGATGCAGATATAATTATGTCTGCAGCACATTTTAAAAGGGTGGAGCTATAGTAGTTCTACTTTAATTAACTTAAGAAATTGTGCTTTATATTTAAGGTTGTACATAATAACATAATTGTTATATTTAGTCTAATTTTAAACATATGGATATGAGGTGGTAATTACAGTTTATACTTTTTTTTTATTTGTTTGAGAATTGATCAGCTTCCTGGCTCTTTTTCATTATATATTAGTAAATTTAAACCTAAAAATATTGTTGCTGTTGTTCACTGATGTCAAATACTTAAAGTGACACTAAACTCGGAAGTTAAATCTTAAAAATGCATTCAAGTACCTTATCTATTATCAAAAATGTAGCTTATTTGTGTATCACTCAGCTATAGATCCTCAATGAATTGGTGCTGACACTGTCCTTACTTCTGGAGGGTGCATGCTTTTGTGTGTTGTAAAGTAGCTACCACTCCAAGATCACTCCTGTGCTGGACTAAAATCTCAATCGAAATTAGTAAACTAAAAGTGTTGATTGTAGTCCATCATGGGAGTGAGCTTGGAGCAGTGACTACTTTACAATACACACAAGGACCATGGGGAAGAAAAGTAACCACTCACCAGAAGGAAGGACAGTGTCAGCACCAATTCAGAGATGATTTGATCATCTGCAGCCGAGTGATACACAAATAAACTACATTTCTGTTAATGGGTAAAGGTACTTGAATTCATTTTTAAGGTTTAACTCCTGAGTTTAGTCTCATTTTAAGTAAAGATACAGGAAAAATACATAGCTGTACACAAATGGACACATGTCCAACCCATTCTACAATTAGATTTGTGAGGTGAGGTAAGTACATAGTGCACGGCTAACATTTCATTACAGATTGGTAGTGTTTACATCCTAGTCCATTTTGGTGGGTTTTTCACAAAAGTAGAGTTTCTATTTAATGTTCCTTTTTATGACTTTGTTTTAAAATGCAGCACATAACAAGCATCCAGCAGAATGCGCAATGTAGTAATAAGCTGTTAACAATGCATTATCTTCCATTCCAGTGCATGTCATTTCATGCGTCATTTGCTGCATTACTTTTCTAAACAATGTGATGTAAGCAGACATTTAAAGTAGTTTTATCTGTGTACCAAAGAAAATAATTCAATATACCTGTAACAGTAGTTACTGCTGTGGACTTTCTTTGCCTGTCTGAAGATTATGTAGACATACTGGTACGTTATCTCTATAGGTTGGACTTATCTCTATAGGTTGGACTCGATGGACTTGTGTCTTTTTTCAACCTGACTAACTATGTAACTATGTAACTATGTAATTTCTATACCTACAGAATTGTTTGAATATAATCATATTTATTATGTTTCTAAAGGTTAAAGTATGTGTAAACCTAAGAAGAGAAATGTAAAATATTGCAGCTTACCTGGCCTTAGATGTGGTGGCTGCATTATTTTTCTTCATTCTAACTGTTTTTCTCTTTATTGTAATCTGGTGATCCTGCCAGTAACACATTTTCTGTCCTAGTATGACAATGCTCACTGTGTTTGTATTTATGGAGTGCTCACCCTAGGACAGGAAATGTGCTGGGGCTTCTGAACTCCTTCTCCTTTCCTTTTCTCCATAACATGGGAGAATTGTTCTGAAGTCCACATACAGAACACAGTTAAGAAAGTATGTAGAAAATATATACTCTCAGTGGCCACATAAGGTGCAGTCCAAAAACCTTGCCTGGAGAAAATAATACATTTACTGCAATATGAATTCATTAAAATGTTATAAATGCCAATTAGAGTTTGTAGCCCAAGCTGGCTCAAAATCATTACTCACTTTGCTCATTTCCTGTGGAATTGTAAGCTACAATTTCATGATGTGAACCTCCCAATGTAACTCATCCCAAAAGATTTGTGCTGTGTATACAACAATCTGCCCAGCACTGGTAGCCCAGTTATACTCCGCTGGGTTGACTGGAGTGAAACCTGGAACGATCTTCTGCTGCTGGAACAGGTCACCTTAAAGATGTGTCGTAGTTTATGCTATATGAATGAGAACAGTGGAAATACACTTTTAACCCTAGTTAGGCACATTTAGTGTTACTTAGATTGACTTCCAAATACACAGGGCTTGAAAAATTTGATGGTGTCTCACCAGTCAGTCAAAAATTTCACCAGTCAGCATGACCGGACTATAGCCTTGCAATTTATGTTAAACATTTTTGGGGACAGATAGAGCTTTCTTTTGGAGGTATATACTGTAATCACCACTGGGGGATGTTATTTTTTTTTTATATTAGTACCATAAATGTAAAAAAAAAATGTAAAAAAAAAACAACAAAAAAACTAAGTTTCCCTACGTTATGTTATAAAACATTTATTCTTACCCATATTTTTAGTAAAACATAAAATTCGGTGTCACGTCGAGTTAATAGACACCAAACATGTCAGGCCTTAAAATTGTGTGCTCCCGCAAAATCGCAAAAAACACTCGTAGGCGATGATTAAAACGCTTTTACTGCTCATCAGTTTAGTATTATCAGTGATTAATGGCTCTAAAATTATTGCTCTAACTCCGACATTTGCGGCGATATTTAACATGTGCGGCACAATAGGCGCATTCGTCGTTTTCGCAAGTAGGTGCACTCGACTCATATCTGCGTGTGTATGTGGGGGGCAGGGACATGAAACAAAATGTTTTGTTTTTTTATGCTTTATTTTTTTATGATTCTTTAATTTTAGTATTACTTTTTTTTTTTTTACACACAGCTTTATTGCTATTACATGGGGGGCTAAGAAGCCCCCTATGTAATAGCCAATTTACATGACACGTCCTCTTTATGGAGACATCAGGGGTCTCCAAGACCGCTAATGTCACCTAGGGACCCCCAGCAAAGCTGATGAAGCAGAGATCAGCTTCATCAGCTTCTGTAGCTGGAGAGTGACACTGAATGCAGGAAGTGATGTAATATACATCACTTCCTGCATTCGGGGACTGAGAGGAGATCCTGTCACAGAGCAGTGGCGGTCCCGGCCGCATCGGGCACAGTGGATCTCTGGACCGGCAACGGCAGTGACAGCTGCTGATTTAAGTGATCGAGCGTCTCTAGAGACATCCGATCGCTTGAATGTAAAGCTTCCGGCCGGCCGTGTAATTACAACGGCTGGCCGGGAAGCTGCACATCGGGCTCCACCGTCCTCTCGTCACAGACGAGCGGACAAGTGGATTTTTCAAGCCCTGCTAATACAGAATGACTAAGAAATCTTTTAGAAATTGGGACTGAGCTGAATACTGAAAGGATTATTTTGCAGGTGAATGTGATTGACAAGCAAGGGAAAATCCCATGATGGCATTTAAAGCCATCTAACAGCAGAATCTGCAGGGAAAGTCTCACGGGAGAAATATGTAGAAGGTATATGTGATATAAGTGGCACTGGCCCAGCCAAGGGAACCGATTGGTCAAGTGCAGGTGAATCAACCTGTGAGTATAGAGTATAAGAGGAAAAAAGACACCCCTAGAAAGGCTGATTTACTCTGCATTTGTGCTGTATGCTACCAGATTGATTTAGAGGTTGTATGCACTTTTGAGGTTGGCAAACAATTTTAAAGTCTGCGTCTGTTAGGCATCTTCCTTAAACCTCCATTATCAACTAATACTTCATTCACATCGTGTGTCATGTTATAAATTTACTGGCAATTATCCAATCTAATTTAATCAACATTGTTGTTTCTTACCTGGCCTTGCCCCTTTTTTGTAATGGTTTGTATTACTCTCTTTCTATAGTACTCTTTCTTTCCACCTACATACCAAATAGGTATTACAACAGTTATTTAATTGCTTCTAGCAGATTTTCATCCTATAAACACAGCGGGTTGTTGTGATATGTCTACTTTATATCTTGATGATTTCAGCAGGATACTTGACAGCAATGTTATATGGTTGAAAGGTGATGTCACCATTCTGCTACATTATATCACTGGAACACTACAGTATTACTAGGTCATATCATGTTTTAGGAACAGCCATCACTAAACATGATTGATAACAAAAGAAAAGCAATGTATTCCTAGAAAGGGGGAAGCTCTGGAAATATTTGTAGGTTAAGGTTCGGTAACGACAATTAAAATAAACATGTGAAATAGGGAGCTGTTTGTGTGGAGGAAATCCATAGCCCATTAATCATAATCTATGAATGTATCATCAATGCTATGCTCAATTAGTTTCTGTAGTAAGTATTGTGTCTTAACAGTGTCTAAAAAAAGAGTTATATAGTTATAATAATAAAAATGTATCTAAAGGTGCACTTCTGCCTTGCAGCACTGGGGTCCCTAGTCTGAATTTCGGTCAGGACACTATCTGCTAGAAGCATGGTTTCCCTCCGGGTACTCCGGTTTCCTCCCACACTCCAAAGACATGCTGGAAAGTGTTAGGGAACCAGAAACCAGACAGAAACTTAAAGTGCAGGTTTAAATATAAAAGGAGTTTATTGAAAATAACAATAAACTTAAATGACAAAAAACAATGGTCCAGGATGTAGTCAGTGCCAAGCCAGGGGTCAGATGCCAAAACGTGTAGTCAGCCAAGCCTGATCAGGGAGCCAAGCCAGATCGGAGAGCAGGATGAATGGAAACAAAGCAGGAGTCAGGAACCAGGAGATCAGTTAGCTAGAGCCAGAATCATATACGGAAATCAGAAACAGCAGCACACTTGGTTGATCATAACAAATGCAAGGGTGGAGACTGAATGAACAAGGTGAAGATTACATAGTGACCTGGTGCCTGCATCATCACTGTAAAACAGGAATTACCCAGGAGTAACTCATGAATGAACAGGAAGTGATGTAAAGCACATCCTGTTCATTCATAACTGGGGACACATAGTACTATGTGTCCCCAGTTATTTACAAACAGTGGAGTGATCAGCTGATCGCTCCAGTGTTTGCTCTGCACAGAGGATTAGAACATATCACTGATATGTACCAATCCTCTGCCGCTCGGCCACGCACAGAGTTCAGCCTGCAGCTTTTCCTCTGGATCCACACTGCTCTCCCCCACCTGTATGCAGGGGGGATCCGAGGAGAAGTGAAGGTAGCGCTGAAGCCAGCGGCTGTCATAGCAACATGGCTGAGCGGTGGGGAGAGAGGGAGCCGCCAGCTGTCAGATCCTGGCTGAGCATCTCTCTCCTCACCGCTTGGCCATGCTGTTGTGACAGCGGCTCTCTCCTCCGCTCCCCACTCTCCCACCGCCGGCTGCAGCGCTTCCTTCACTTGTTCGCATCCCCTCTGCATACAGATGGGGAAGAGCAGCGGGGATCCAGAGGAGAAGCCCCACGGCGGGAGGACGGGACACAGCCGATCGCAATCTGCCAGTGTTCGTTTTGCGATCGACTGGTAGATCACGATCAACCTAATGGGCACCCCTGGTGTAGAACATGTTCACATTGTAAAGTATACCCAATCATATACAAGGAAACATTAAAAAAACAGGAATTTTGCTTACACATGTTTAGGTGATTAAAGTCAACCCAGCTTCACCTCATTCAGAAAGCAAAGTGAATGTTCTCTACTCCCTTTGTAAATTAACCCCAAAAATAGTTTAAAATATTAACAGAAATAAATAACAATATAAAATTTGGATAAAGAATACATCTTGTCATGAAGGACATCTATTGGGTGCCCAGGATCAATCACCAAAAAGAATTCCTTAAATTAAATTGCAGTAATTATTTCTATAGTGTATATGTGCACTGACCATTGCAGCCAAATGTATGGATATTGTAACCAATCAAACCTCCAAAGCTATTGATAGTTTAAATTCCACTCTGCTTTCTTACACCTCTTAGATGCCCTGGTGGCAAGATCTCTCCAACAGGATTTTCAGTTCCCAGTAACAGCATTGGCCATTACAAAGCTAAATTATGGTGTCATGCTTCTCCTGTAGAATGCTCCAGAATACTAAATAAACACCTTTTCATTCAGCTGTGACAAGGTGACAGGGGGTGTGATTAGATATCCTACTTCAGAAAAGTCTATGGGAAATACAAGGCGCCTATAGAGTAATCAACTCAAGTGTTCCTACACAAAATTAGGATCAGTTATGGTTTTTAATATCTACTATTTTCTTAAGGTCAAAACTATGTCTTCTAATTGTAAAGCTTAAGCTCAGATTTTTTTCAGATATATTCATAAGGAACCTTCCATGCAAAACGATGAGACATCAGGAATGCATTAATTCTAAAAACTAGGGATGCAACGATACTAGTATGGATATCAGTGCCGATACCAAGTATTTGGGTGAGTACACGAATTCGCCCAAATGATCCCAATGCCTATCCCGATACCGGAACTTCTGGTATCAGGAAGCTGGGCGGCGAGTCATTACACGCTGCCCGGCTTCCTGATTGGCCAGGAATCCGGCTCCATGCTCACCAGGTAACGAGGGAGCATGGAGTCGGCTTCCCGGCCAATTGGGACTCGCTGCACATGTAATGACGCACCGCCCGACTTCCTGATTGGTCAAGAAGCTGGCCAATCAGGAAGCCAGGCGGCGAGTCTTGGATTATTGTGGAATAGAGTTAAAAGTGAAGTTTTCCTATATGACAACGTATAATATTGGCCAATACCTTACAAGACTTAACAGACTGATATTTATGTTAGTGTCTGTAAGATTTAGGGCACAGCCTAATCGAAGTATATCTCTGCCATTAGCTATCTGTCAGCAGTATTCATCTCTGAGCCAGGTTTTCAGAGTAATAGCTAGAGATGTCTATGATTGAGAACACAGGACACCAGCGTGGCACATTGCAGAACTTGAACATTCTTCTTCAAGTTGCTGTAATTTTCCCAAACTTCAGCCAGAGAATAGCAGCTAAATTTGCTGTGTCAGCATCTTGGGATCGTTAAAGTGTAAGGCCATTAAGCATCCAGTTAACAGTATCCCTTGAGGCTGGGTGAAGAAAAAGTTGTGTGTTTGTCCTTTGACATCTTCTTAATGTTGCCTTTGTTTTTCTTACCTTGCAGTCATTGTTCTAGAGAAACAATTACATTTCACATCATTAGAGTAATTCAACTAGGAAACAAAACCTAATTTAACTGTCCACTGGGAGGAAAATACAACAGAGGGAAAAAGTAATGTTGGTTGGAACATTTTACATTTTCGAACGACAGGTTACTATTTTCATGATGGGAGGTAAATAGTAAGTACAGTAGACTGTTTTAGTGTTTTACAACAGATGCTACAAATACCCTTCAAATCACCTCTATATATTGCAAGGATTTTAGCATACGTAATTGCAAGCCTTCCCTCAGTTTTGTAGCCATGGGCCTTGTGGACATTTTCAGAAAGTGACTACTCAGTGGGAGGGTATGCCATTATTTTGATCACACAATCAGTCTAAAGGGCCAATTTACACTCGCCACAGCCATACTGCTGCATTAAAAAGTAGATTGGCACATGCATAAAGCACAGCAGTGTGGTGGCTGCTGGTGGCTGGTCACATAATCCGTCAAAGCCCTCCTATCTCATAGTGCTCTCATCTGCAGCAAGAGAACCCTGTGAAAGACACTGCAGGCCCCACACGTGGCCTGCATTTATACATGGCTCAAAGTGCAGGTACAGTGTATAGTCAACAATGTGGTGCTTTGCGGATAGAGGTATTCATTCACTCCATTTTAAAAAGCCCATTAGCATTGTAGCAACATGCAGGCTTGTTTTAAGGCACTTCACCAAATATAACAATCTTTTGAATGGGATGCTTTTGAAGTTTAACTCCAGTTTACAGTTTGTTTTAGAATGACTTCCCTTCCTCCTCTTGTTAGCAAAAAAAGGTTTTGAATGCATTACTTACCCTTTCTAGACTCCAACACTATCCTCCTCTACCACTGTACACTACACCATTTCTAGGTTGAATTACACTCAGCATCATTCAACAACTATAATAAGCCCAGGTAGTCAATGACACAACCCCTCGGCTTGCCTCATTACACAGCTTGGGCTCACAGTTGAATTTGGCATTCACATGTCACAACATAAGCACCGTTCTGTGCGGCAGTGATGACCACCCACAGAAGGAAAAGGGAACCCCACTGGCACATAATCACACAGAACTGCTCTGTGCAAACATCTGGAAAAATCAGTAAGCTCATTACGAAGAATACAGAAAAGTCCTGGTCCCAAAAAGATTATGTTGTCATAGCTTTAGGGAAGAGAAATTGAATTTTTGGTCAGTTTCAGAAAGTTATATCTGGCTGCAAACAGGTCATTTTTAATTACATTTATATATTAATTATATTAGCATGTTATAACAATAAAAAATGACTTGCGCAACAATCATATAGAAATTATATATTTATTTTTCTTTGAAGAAAGCAAAGTTTAGTTGGACTTTTAGTGCACCAATCCTCCCCTTCTCCCCTAACCACTTACATCATATGCAGGCATCCCAACCTGAAAGAATTCATTTCAATATGGTGCCCTCTTACCACCTCATCCACGGGGGGGGGCGGGGGGGAGAGTGCACCTCCCTGAAATTATGGCAGATAGCAAAGAAGATAATGCTTCCATTGCTATCTGCAATTTTTTTTTCTTTTATATTCTGACAGCTTCTGCCATCAGAGTATAAAAGGAAAAAAACAGTATAGGATTGAATATCTAGATTGCTATTAGCTATTTCGATGTGCAAAAGCCATTAGCAGGCTGGCTATTGCTCCTGCCCACTGCGGCTGTCAATCAGCAGAAGAGGACTTGATGGAGAACTTCAGGTTAACCTCTGCTGATTGATAACAGCAGAGGACGGGTGCAATAGCCAGCCTACTACTGCAAACTGAAATAGCCAATAGCAATCTAGCTATTCATTACAATGCTGTCTTTTTTTTTTCTCTCTGATGGCGGCCGGCTGTTCCGATGTCAGGAAAAAGAAAACAGACAGAAGGGAAATGTTTACTCTAGATTCTCTCCTGGGCGTCCTTGAACCGCTGTCCTATAGCGGGAGACTCCCGGAATGTCCGGGAGAGTCCACAGTCCTGAGATTTCAGTATGAAGTTTATCTAGTGTAGCATTGACCCTCAAAGGAAATGATGGAATGTTGGGCCCTTCTGCTGTCCTCGGGGGTGACCTGTCCTACGCAGACCTTGAGACTCATCAACACAGTGGTGAAGTAAAAGGGTTTTAGGTGGGCCAGGCTAAACCTATGGATAGAATACGGATAACATAGAACTGATCACAGTAATGTTGGCACCTTATAGAATACCAGAGTAATAAACAGCACAGTAAGCAATATTTGTTCACTTAAAATGCTTGTGACGGGTCCAGCCGGAAAAACAACTCTGTCAACTTAAACAGTAGCAATAGCAGTAGTGAACAATAACAAGGTGGCCTATTCTATAACCTTTAGTCCCTATCTACACCACTGGCCAGTGGAGGATCAATTGTACAGTCTGCTGGTGATGGGACTCTTAAACGCCCATTGGAGCACTCATCCTCAAAGTGAGGGTATTTACATGCCACAAGCTATGGAGGGAGTGCTTCCAAAGTGTCGTGGGCAGATTATTTTGCCTGAAGCAAGTTCTGCAATAGCAAATTGTAGCACTCACCCCCTAAGGAGCCGCTTGAATGAATGGTTCTTCCATAGCCTTTCTAGCGATTTCAGTAACCTGGCTGCCACAATAGCACTTACCACCCTCTGTGGCGCCAACAAAACCAAGGTCCAGACTGTAGATATGATGCTGAGGAATTGTATTGCAAAACTTCTGGGAGAGAGAGTTATGATCAGGATCATCCAGGCTGGTGTAAACTCCTTTAATTAGTAGAGCAGGTAGCTGCTGTCATTCACAGACTAGGACCTTTAAGCCAGATAGGGCAATCTGTGTTTAGAGCAGTGTTTTTCAACCTTTTTTGTGCAAAGGCACACTTTTTTCATGAAAAAAATCACGAGGCACACCACCATTAGAAAATGTTAAAAAAATGTAGACGCGGAAGCCAGCGGAGAGGTGAGTAACTTTGATCGATCAAAATAATTTTGATCGATCAAAGAAATTAACGATTTATTGACGGCACACCAGAAAATATCTCACGGCACACTAGTGTGCCGCGCCACAGTGGTTGAAAAACACTGGTTTAGAGCACCTGGCTGAGCAGTACTTGAATCAAAAGTCATTAGTTATCTTCATTCTTGGTATCAATAGTAACCCCTGGGCACCCAGACCCAGGCCTCAGTGTGATCTCATGGCTAGTCCCCTAGGCTTTGGGCCTAGTCAAATCAGACAGTCCATAGCAGCCTCCCTACCGGGCAGGGCCCGGGGTAGGAAGAGAGCTTCAAATATTTATGTCTTCTCCCAGCATGTACCACTGGCTATGAACCTCCTAGTGATTGGCCAGGCAGACATAGATATTCATAACAATCCATTATTGGTTGCTCTGCTTTGTGGCAAGGATACACCTAGCAGCAGGCAGATGCAAACGATAACAGATTGCTTAGGGGAATCCAAATGAGCATAGACTATAGATTAGCATCAGACTGATTACAATCTGGCAATATTACATTTACTAAGCACTCCTGCTCACCGGGTGCAATAACATTAAATAAAGGTGGACAAAAAGCCTCTCACCACCGATACTGCTTAGACGTTCTCCCCAGAGGTCAGGCGGGAGGTTACTCTACACTCTGGGACTCCACTCTCAAGCCTGTGTCTGAATCCTGTGTCCACTTGAGGCTTCTGGCTCAGTACAGCAGCACTATGTTTCTTCCTCTTTGAAGTGTGCAGTCCACAACCTTGGCAGGCCCTCTGGAGTTCTCTGCTCTCCGCACAACACAGTACAGCCCGCCTCTCTCTCTGCTCACAGCACAGTCCGTCTGACTGGGGACTGTTCCTGCTCTATACACTACCCAGTCCACTCTCTGTCTGGTCTCTTATATCACTCTCCTGCTGTATATGTAATACACAGCTTGCTCCTGCCTCCCTGGCAGTCTGATAGAGAGGCTTTCCACTGAAGTGAACAGAAACCATGGAGCCCATGCGCATTTACAGCCTGGATGGCATTGGAATATTTTGACCTGAGTCTCAGGCTCAGGCTACACATTAAAGATCTAGTAAGGTAAGGGTAACACATGTGGAAAGCGTTTGGGAAGGAGTGATGCAGTGATGTTTTTCTCAGAACTGGTTTCCTTTTGGCCTCATTCACACTGCGTTAACTCGGGCCATACATGTCCGTGTGGCGTGCACGCCTGTATCGGGCTCTTCCCGGGAGGGACAATTGCTGCGTGTAGCCAACCTTTGGGAGGACATGGCCATATACACACCCTAACTGCACATCCATGTGGGTCCGGGTGTCCGTATTCAGGCCCAAATAGGATGGATCCTTTCTGCGTCCGAAAATGGACGGATGTGCAGTTCTGGTGTGCTTATGGCAACGTACGGCCGCGTCCTCGAATAGGAAAGAGTCCTCTGGTAATCCTAAATCCAAACACAAAAATTGAATATTTTGCAGCATAGTTCTTAGATGTGGTGGCTGCTAGTATTCTTTTTTAGGGCTTTTTAAAATGTATTTTAATGTGGTGATTATGTCAGTAACATACTTCCAGTCCCAGGGTGACATCTCTCACTCACTGCACTGTATAAATAGAAGAGCAGCATTGTTAACCTAGGACAGCAAATGTGTTAAGACTACTGAACACCCCACTCTTCTCATCTCTATAACATGAGAGGGAAGTATTCTGTAGTTCACTAAGCTGAACTAGGAAGGGCTGATGACACTGATTGAGATAACGCTGCAAAGAGCTTTCTTCCTCAGTCAATGGATATTTTTTGTTCTCACCAAACAAATATAACAAAATGCTTTCAATGGTATATTTATCAGACTAAAAAGGAGCAAATAAGAGTTTATTATTTTTAGTGTTTATTGTTTACTACACTTTAATGGGAATCTGTACTACAAGAAATATGGGGGCTGCTATTTATGACCTCCTTCTAAAAATGCTAGCTCCCTGGCTCTCTCTCCAATACGTTTTGAATCACTGACCAAGAACAAATATGCAGATCAGGAAAGATAGGTTAAGTCAGAAGTACTTATAGGTATACTGTCAGTTATTAAGTCAGAAGTACTTATATGTATACTGTCAGTTATTAAGTCAGAAGTACTTATATGTATACTGTCAGTTATTAATGGAAGCAAGAGGATTACCATGACTGCCAGATATCTAGCATTCAGCAAGAGAGTTGAATAGTAACAGCCTTCATGTATCTCTTATAACAGGTTTCCATTAATCCTTAGAGAAGCTGTAACCAAGAGTAAACTGCTGCAAGATTAACATTTGAATGAAGAAGAAGCAGCACACTGCCCCCATGTCATTCTGTGCCCCCATGTCATCCTATGCCCCATGTCATCCTGTGTCTCCATGCCATCCTGTGCCCTCATGTCATCCTGTGCCCCATGTCATTCTATGCCCCCATGTCATCCTGTGCCCCCATGTCATCCTGTGTCTCCATTCCATCCTGTGCCCCCATGTCATCATGTGCCCCCATGTCATCCTACACCCCCATGTCATCCTACGCCCCCATGTCATCCTGTGTCTTCGAGGACGGCCGGAGCCGGATTTATGCCGGGCGGCCGACTGTCACTGTCAATTTTCCGACCTGTTCCCTGGCGCCGTAAGGCAAGTGCCCATGTTGCCTTGCGCTAGCGCCGGCCCTGCTTGCCCCTACTCTGTGTGGCCAGGAAGAAGAGGGCACATTTGCAGCTGTTGATGACACTTTGCTAGTCTGCACCTGGGAGAAGGGGGGTGATGGTTTAGCTATCTACCCCACCGTCTCCCCCATATCTCTGGTTGTAAAGCATGTCCACTGCTGGAGAATGCAGGCAAATGTGCCCTGCCTCTAAATGTTCCGGCCTGACCTCTGCTTATGCAGGACATGCTCGACTCCCAATAGCTGTGCATGAATAACTTTCGACTTTTTCTTTAGGTCCCTCTGGCACGATGGAAACAGGGGATTGCCTAATTTTTTTATCGGTTATGGCACTATGGGCATGGATTATGTGGTGCTTTGGTGGATTTCACAATCTTGTGATTTGGTGATAGGGAGGGAGGGGCTGGCACATTTTCAGATCCCCATTATTGAACAAACTATGCCACATGGCCACAGCTCACACGTCAAACAATGCATTATCGGGGTTTGCTTTTGCCACTTTGGTGAACTCTCCTAAAAGTTTGCTGCACAGGCAAACTGTGAACAGATAGAGTTCTCAGTGAACGCTTTATTGCTGCAAACTCCAGCCTTATCTTTACCCACATATTTAAAGGGGTGAATAGCTTATCAGAAGTTTCCAATCTCCTCACAGAACTCCTGTATACGAGGTTCCAATGAGCATTGCACTGGAAAAGGTTTGATAGTCCTGGGGCCTTTTAGGAATCCCAGACTAGCAACAGCACAAGTAGAAGCTACAGGCTGTTTTGTCCAATTGGAAGGTTGAATTTACCATGTCAATAAGAACCAATATTGTATATTTAGACCTGGGAGCTATGGTAGCTGACTTTGGCTCCTCAGGAACAGAAGCACCCATGAAGGACTTGTGAAACTTTCAAAGACCACAACAGCTGCAGGTATGCAATTATTCTGGAGAAAAAGGCATAGAAATACACACACATCCCCTGTGTTCCAAGTCAGCAATTAAAGTATCAATTTGGCCCATAAAATTCAGCATAAATGAGAAGAACTTCTCCCTGGATTAGGCAGAGGAAGGGGCCACACCTGATGGAGGCTCCAATGAGTGTATGCACTCAAGCAACAGACAGCAATCCAGCTGTCACTGTCAGATCCATGAGCAGGGACACTTCAGGCCGTCCCAGAACTACTAGTGGACTGTAAGCTGAAGAGACCTGATGCAGCTGGACCTTTGTGTTTGGAATACAGCATGCTGCACAGAGAACAGCAAGTAAAACCATAGATTTCAGCAGTTGCTAAAAGCAGGAGATTCAAAAGGCCAGAGGTGACCAGGCGGCAGTAAAACCACTTATCTCTCTTTTAAATGGCCAGCAATTTATGGAATACACAATTCGTGACATTTTCTCAAAGTGAAAGCTCTCAAATTTGCTTACTGAACTACTAAATTTACTGGAAATAAATCTACGATTTCCTTTAGTTAGAGGGTTTATTTTTTGTCAGTGCATTTAGGGTAGTTTAGTTTATTTAATGAATTGTTCTCTGTATTGTTACTTCTCCTTTTTGCTTATTTGATCTTAATTTGTGTACTGATACTTCCAGTTATTTTATTTTGCTTTTTTTTTAACTCAACCCTCAGGAGTAATTTAACCCTTATTGCAAAAAACAAGCAAAAAATAGCCCTAATGTCACATTCCTCATCAACTCTAATGCACTAATCCACTAATCCCCTTTGATGAGAAGAAACAGTAGATGTGTCGAACCTAATAGCTAATCCCTATTAGTAACTTGACAATTGAAGGTATGAATATTCTAAATTTGTCATGTATCATGACCTTGAACTAATATGAATATTTGAGACCACTTTGGACACTTTTACTCCACTTTTGGGACTAGTTAACTAATGTCAATTTTTATTTGGAATTGTCAATTTTGAATATGAGTTTCTGCTTCTTTAGAAATAGGCTCCATACTGTAAAATCAGAAAGAAAAAACTATATGGAGTGTAATTTATAGCTTGTAGTAATCAAATAAGTATAGTCAGGTCAGAAAGTCCATTTCTCTTTTTTGTAACAGAACTTTTCAAAATTCACCTTTTTCATTATGATTACACATACCTGTCTCATAAAAGCTTTACCGTACTGCTGAATAAAGGCGAAAACAGCCTATTTTCGCCATTATGATAGTAGATTAGTTGGCCTTTACTTATTTCCGTTCATTTCTCCTTTCATGGGCAAATAAAGAGGTGAAATACGGAAATGACTGCATTAATGCAAAATTTGCTTGACATGTTGAACCATTCTCTGTCTTGTAAGAAAGCCAAGTTTGAAAAGCCTTTTAATGAAAATAGGTGCATATTGTCCTGACTTCTTATAATGAAAGCTTCTCTGTGTTCTTGGAACATTCATTTGTAGAAGAGGAATAAGGAATCCATGTGCAACACTGAAAGGGTTGTATTTACAGTATCTGGTTTGGCATTTGACTTTTAGTAACCTCCAGACTGTCCTCTTAACCATTGCATGAGCTCCCATTAAAAGAAAATATGTGCTGCATCACTTGATTATAAGTGTATCTGTACTTACAAATTTCTCTTAGTCCCCCTGCAATGTCCCACAAATACCTGTTGAGAATTCCACCTAATGCAGCTTCCTGTGATGGTGTAGCAATAATGGTGCACTGCTCCTGAACTTAAAGCAGAGTTGCCAAACTCATGTAGGCTGTGCTTGCTTACACTACAGTAGAATGAAAAAATACAGCAGGGGGGTGTGGCTATCAGCATTGTCACTGCTGATTTAAAGCATGTAGCTTGTCATTCAGCACCTGGCTACCCCTACTTCTGCACGCTATGGACTGAAACCCTCCCACTGTGTCTGGAAAGGGAGTATGTGGGATACAAATAAAGTATGATTTGGCTCAGCCCGGAAATGTAATTTTTCCATTCCTTTATAAGGCTTGTGCATCACATAGTATCTGAAATTTGGTTCTCACAACAGCGCAGATCAGCGGCGCAGGTTGTTTTAAGTAATTCAAACAAAACCAGACTTGCATGTTTTTTTGCTGAACCTCTTCAGATTAAAAATAGATCTGTGTAATGGTGACATGTGTACTAAAGTAAACCTATGGGGACAGAAATATAGGAGCTACTATACTATTGAGTACCAGTTTTTAAAGGTACAAGCTTTGGGCTGATACTATTATCCTTGCCTTACTATTTAGTGAATCACTGACCTGACCTGTCCAAAAGATATGAAGTACCATCTTACATACTTGTTTCAGGTCAGTGATATACCCGATAGTGTAACTAGTATCAGGATTACAGAAGTAAAATCTGCACCTTTAAAAGCCAAGGCAACAATGGCAGTTTGTATATTTCTATTCTCACAGGTTCACTTATACCAAAATTCCAGGAATTATGTTATATGAAAACTAACATTGGTCCAGCTTGGCTCAATGTACGCATGCATATCTGATATTAGGAGAGGGCTGCTGGGGATACTGAAAATCATTGTAGCCTGCACTACATTAAGTTATATAAGTGTGCAAATACAGTGTAGCACTCCTCAATATAAATATAATTCCATAATATTATAACCCACATTTACAGATAAAAGTGCTACACATCTACACACAGATACACCGTATTTGCCCTTTTATATAACTTAAAGAGGTTTTATTACTTTTAACAGCTTAAAAGTTGGAGAGGATATTGGTACAAGCATTTATATTTAATTGAGTCTGCACTACATACAATGAAAATTGGGATCTTCCGGGTGCAGCTTCCGTGGCTTCCCCTCTGCACACTGAGCACGGGGAGTTGCTTGCATCACCACCATTCACAGAGTGCCTTGTCTTTTTTCAAGGCATTCTCTGATTGGATGAGGTGGAGAGGAAGGGGGCGGGGGTGATGTCACAATCTTCCAATCAGTGAACATATTGTATTCATTGGAAAAATACAAAGGGTTCTCTAAATGGCAGAGGCGCCGAAAAAGCAATTCCATGTGCTCAGTGTGCAGAGGGGAAGCCACTGGAGCTGCGCCCAGAAAAACACGGCTATCACTGAATGTAGTGTGGAGTACTACAGTTATTTTCAGTATCCCCAGTAACCCGACAGATATCAGATATGGTTACTTACATTGAGCCAAGATGAACCAATTTAAGCATCCATAAAAGATCATTCCTGGAGTTCTGCTTTAATGCATTAGGATGTAATGCTACTTTAGGCGATTTCTGTGTGCTGAAGTGTTTACAATAATTAATACACAAGTGTGCACTTATACTTGCTGTGAATATAATGTTACTTGCAGACTTAGTCACATTTAAGTGTTTGGGGGCCCAATAAATAACTCCCAGTTGACGGTCACAGTAATGGGACCCTGATCATGTGAAAGAACTTTCAAAAAAATGCTCATAATTATTCTTACTGAGAGATGATCTGCTACACTGTGCAAAAGTACTGTACAGCTAACCAAGAAAATTCCGGGTTTTACAGGCTTCTCCGTGGAATTGCTCAAGTCACAAAATTCCTGCAGGTATGAAAAAAAAGGTTCATAAAAAATGACTGCTATATTAGATAACAAATTTAGGGTATTTCAATTGATATTAGGGATGCACAGATACCAAGAACTGTACTTGGTACAAGTACTAATACTTTTATAGCTCCAAGACTAGACTAGAGAAAAACTCAAAAGTTGGGAGACAGCTGTTTTTTAAGGAGCGTACGTGTCTCCTGAGGTTTGTGCATCCCTGTTTTACTGTATGATTTGTTTTATATATAAATATATATATATATACATATATGTATATATATATATATACACAGTAAACTCCCCGTTATCCGGCATCCACAGGGATTGGCAGATTCTTCTTAACTGTAGTTTCTGGAGAGTTACTATTAACGGATAATTAAAGCCTTGCGTGTTTTTGCATATATCTACTGCTAGCAAGCAGTAGATATATGCAAAAACATAATTTAAAAAAAGTATACAAAAGGGTTAAAACTTACCTGTGTCTCCGCCGCGAGCTCCCGTCCAAGATCTGAAGATTCTGAAGCGGCTGCAAAGGATCATGGGGCGGTCGCATGTGCAGTACAGATCTTCAGCCGGGAGAAGAGTAGAGACACAGTCAGGACCGGATCCCCCACAAGGCCACCGAGGCCCGGCCTCGGGGCGGCAGGACAGTGAGTACACAGGGGAATTGTTTCTGGTTAGTTGAATACTGTTTACTGTATAGTAGGGATGCACCAATAAAAACATTTCGAGACCAAGTACAAGTACCAATACTTCTCCAAATACTCACAGATACAAGTACTGATACATTTTTGTTTATTGTCATGTGAAAATTTTTCTTAAGAAATACAGACGAATGATTTCAGGACAGTGGTGGAGCGCCAGAGCCAGGTCCCAGCTGCAACTTCTGCAACCCTGGTAATTCTCGTGAAAATGCCAAGTATCGACACTGTTATCTGAACTGGTATCTGTGCATCCCTATATAATGAGATATTATCGATCAGATACCCAGGATTTTTTAATCATATACTCATCACTAAAGTTTCACCCAAATTTCCAGACTCTTGGGTATAAAGAGATCTTGCAGATATTTTTTATCCTCGACATCCAGCACCTCCCCTTAGTCTTTCCTGTTTTGGGAATAGAAATAAACAGCAGGAAATTTGATTAAACACTTCTAATCAAGCTATTCACAGCATAGTATTAAGTCCGATTTGATGAAAAATAGGAGAGTCGGTTCACGTTTGCCAATTGCTAACTACAAGTGGTACATATAAAATATGTTTCTTCTATACACTAGTTCATGCACATGAATAAAAATAAATCAATAATTATGAAAAAGAACTATAGATTCCCTTTAAAGGTCACTTCTTTGTACAATCAATGCCTTTCAATGATATGCATTATTTTGTTATGATCTCTATGTAATTCACTTACATCTTGGCACTTGTGTTTCCTCATTTTCTTTTCCTTAACTATGGCTAAAATGAACATTGAAAGAGCCTTTGAGGAAATACAGGTGGCAATTACTCTGCAGCAAGTGGATGTAAACACGCTGCTGTTTGGCTGTGATAATTATTTAGTAGGCTCTGTTTCCTGCTTGGTTTGGAGGCAATGCCTCTTTAAGACAGCAATTTAATTCAATAAAAACATCAATGCAGTGTAAACAGTCACAAGTCACCGCTCCCTTATTACCAGAATAGGAAATGAGGAGGCCTTTTAAACATGAATCTGATTGCATGCATGTTCCTAATGCTAAGAAATGAGTTAGCTGTCTATGTGAAATTACTTTTTCCCATGTAAAATGATTTTTTCTGGGCAAATTCAGCGAGGTGTGTCTGTCATTTCTCTATGCGTTGTACAAATGGTGAATGTACGTGATTCTGCAGCTGGAAAGCAAGAAAATTACCCCTTACAAAGATATACTTCAACTTAGCTAGAAGAATTGTGCATCTAATTGATGAGACTGAGCAAAGAAGAACCGGTGTTATCTCCCAATCTGAATAACGTACGATCCTTTATGGAACGCACAGCTGCCATTTGCTTGTGCTCGCCGGGTTGTTTAAATGTATTCATTATTTTCCAATCACTTGAATGTGTGCTGCTCATTATGTTCCTACGATTAAACAAACAGTTCAAGGTGAAATTCAATCAAACCACACAGAAAGATATAAATATAGTGGAAGCTGATTCCTAAGTGCACAGAAAGACAGGTAAAAGGAAAGAGATGCAGGTAAAAATAATATGATACAGGTAAAAAAGGAAAATATAAAAGTAAAAGGAACCATATACAGTTTAAAATAAAATGATGCAGGTAAAAAAGGAAAGACAAACAGTTAAAGGCGAAGTGATACAGGTAAAAAAGAATTAGATATGGGTAAAAGGAAATAAATAAAAGGAAAATGAAATATATACAAGTGTAAGGAAAGAAATGCAGGTAAAAGGAAAGAAGGAAAAGGAAAGACATACAAGTGTAAGGAAAGAGATGCAGGTATAAGGAAATAGATGCAGGTATAAGGAAATAGAAAAAGGTAAAAGGAAAAAGATGCAGGTAAAAGGATATAGATGCAGGTATAAGAAAATATATACAGGTAAAAGGGAAAAGATACAGGTAAAGGGAAAGAGATGCAGGTATAAGGAAAGAGATAAAGGTAAATGGAAAGAGATGCAGGTATAAGGAAAGAGATGCAGGTATAAGGAAATATATACAGGTAAAAGGAAAAAGACACAGGTAAATGAAAAGAGATGCAGGTATAAGGAAAGAGATACAGGTACATGGCTCCAGGTATAAGGAAAGGGATACAGCTAAAAGGAAAGAGATACAGGTAAAAGGAAAGAGATGCAGGTATAAGGAAAGAGATACAGGTAAAAGGAAAGAGATACAGGTAAAAGGAAAGAGATGCAGGTATAAGGAAAGATATACAGGTAAATGGAAAGATATGCAGGTATAAGGAAAGAGATACAGGTATAAGGAAAGAGATGCAGGTATAAGGAAAGAGATACAAGTATAAGGAAAGAGATACAGGTATAAGGAAAGAGATACAGCTAAAAGGAAAGAGATGCAGGTATAAGGAAAGAGATACAGGTAAAAGGAAATAGATACAGGTAGAACGAAATAGATGCAGGTATAAGGAAAGAGATACAAGTATAAGGAAAGAGATACAGGTAAAAGGAAAGAGATGCAGGTATACGGAAAGATATACAGGTAAATGGAAAGATATGCAGGTACAAGGAAAGAGATGCAGTTATAAGGAAAGAGATGCAGGTATAAGGAAAGAGATGCAGGTATAAGGAAATAGATACAGGTATAAGGAAAGAGATACAGGTATAAGAAAAGAGATGCAGGTATAAGAAAAGAGATGCAGGTATAAGGAAATAGATACAGGTATAAGGAAAGAGATACAGGTATAAGGAAAGAGATGCAGGTAAAAGGAAAGAGATGCAGGTATAAGGAAAGAGATTCAGGTAAAAGGAAATAGATACAGGTATAAGGAAAGAGATACAGGTATAAGGAAAGAGATGCAGGTAAAAGTAAATAGATGCAGGTATAAGGAAATAGATGCAGGTATAAGGAAATAGATACAGGTAAAAGGAAATAGATGCAGGTATAAGGAAAGAGATGCAGGTATAAGGAAAGAGATACAGGTAAATGGAAAGAGATACAGGTAAATGGAAAGAGATACAGGTAAAAGGAAAACAATACAGGTAAAATGAAAGAGATACAGGTAAATGAAAAAGATACATGTAAATGGAAAGGGGTACAGGTAAAAGGAAAGAGATACAGGTAAATGAGACGAGATACGGGTGCAATGAAAGAGGTATGAGTAAAAAAAAAAAAAAAAGCAGATACAGCTAAATGGAAAGAGATACAGATAAAAGAAGACGTGCATTCAGATTTGGATCAACTTGCTGAATCATGAAATTCCGTTGATTCAGCAGTTCACCGGAATCCGAAATAACAAATTGTTACATGCTCGAATATACAAAAAACATATTCGGGTATATAATAATTTGTTTTGTATGAGCACTGCCATCTTGCTGCGTCCAAGATAGTGGCGCCCATACATGCGTATGACGCAACATCGGGTAACCTTATGCACCCCGCTTCCAAGATGGGGCACAGGGATATTTTTTAATTGTGCGCTTTCAGAATCTGAGGTTCGTTGCCTCCGAATCTGAAACAGCATAATTATTTATTTCATCAAAACAAAACGAATGAAAAGGTTTTTCCCGTTTAGTCCACAACAAATTTTTATGCTGTGGACATGTCTAATGCTTGCGCAACATGTGCATTATCACAACACGTGTTACCACAAGTTTTGTGCATACATTGCAGTGCCATTCATTATGATTGCCACCTTGACACACTAAGGTAATGCAGCCCCAACACACATGCGTTACAGCTAACACAATACCTGTGTTGTGCATTGCAAAAAAATGGCTCATGTCCTGGTTGTTGGACATGTTGGTGCATTTCCAAACCATATATTTAATGCAACACATGTTACTGTACAAAAAAGGCTTGTTAACGCATGTGCGTTACCCCAAATCACCAAGACTGAAAGGTGTGAATGGGTTCTATACAACAGCTGGATCTGACAGATATGCCCATTTTGCGAACATGCAGATATTAGGCTGACTTTAGATAAGAAAGTACAATTGGCAAGCAGTATAAATCTATAAGTAAACGTTGCATTGCTAACAAATATATTTGCCACTTTTCAGAAAATCAAATAATAAATACCAGGTGATCCTGACAGTCCTTGACCCTTGCTCCGCAGACTGACAATGCTAGTTCACATGCATTGAATTCACTGCAAAGTTGTCACCCTGTGCAGCAGCATCCTGAGGAGGAGGAGACTTATGAGCGTGATCACAGCGGATAGCCCTCTCTTTCCACACCAGTCAGAGTAGGACATATCTGCTAGATCTAGGAGGTGGAATCCAAGAGACATCCAGTAATTGAAACAATTTACAATCCGCCCACCTGATGCATTTCGTCACTATTGACATCCTCTGAGGCGATGGTCTGCATACGCAGATGGTATGCAGATGCAGATGGGTATGCAGACGTTCGCCTCAGAGGAAGTCAATAGTGACGAAATGCATCAGGTGGGCAGATCTATGCGAGCATTATAATCATAGAGACAGGAGCTCCAGTGGACACAATCCATGTGCAATTACCTTATTTTAATTGTAAGTGCATTTTAATCGTTTTAAATTAATTTATTCTGACATACTACACTATGGGAAGCCTTTTTTTCTCTCTCTCTTAGCACAAGCGAAAGTGGAAGATGGAGGAATAGTTTTACAGGGTTTTGGAAAGATAAGCCAGAGTTGGGAGGAATCTACCCCAATTTATTGTCGGATTAAAAACAAAGGAGAGGATTTGCTTCTATATATCAACAAAGCGCTAATTGTTCATCTGAAATATGGTGAGCAATAGGAGTCGGTGAGTGCGGCCAGATCTTATCTTAGCACGGTGGAGACTGGAGAGCACCCATTCACTAATTGTTTTTGCATTCACGGACGTTGGTGTTGATTATAAAAGCAGGAAGATATATCCTCACATATTTCAAGGGCTTTATTGTATCCAGAAGTAATAGACTTCACATGTGGTTATGTAGATTAAGTGGGAGTTATACATCACTTGTGAGATTTAACACAGGTTTTTCTATATGTACACATTTTATGAGATGTACTAGCACGTTTTTTTTCTCCCATGTTTATTATGGTTTATAGTGTCTAGACCATTAGACCTAGAATTTTTCTTACTATCATCAGCACAGGCATTGTGCAACACAGGTGTTGTGTATGACACACAATTGTGTATCACTTTGTGACAATTTCACATTTTATACTATTTTTTTCACATTTTAGGAATATAATTTTTGAGTTTGAAGCACAGTGCTAGTTTCTTTTTTCCTATTTTGGGTGTACTCACCTATTAAGCACAGCTGCTCTTAGAGTGTTATTTGATTTTTCTATCTAACAATCCAGTAAAATGTTGCCTGTGTGCAAGAGCTTCCAGTAATATACCAGTCAATGCTGCTCTCTCTGCTTGTGCAGGGTGACTGGTCTTGTAGCCACCCCTCCTTTAGTCTTCTGTAGGCAGCCTGTGGTGGGTGGGGTCTGATGGGTCCCTCCCACAGCTATGATCTCTCAACATACTATGTGCAGCACAGTGATGGTGTCACTGCTACTTTTACCAGGCAATATCTCAGCTTCCAAAAGCATTTGGTGCACACAAAGTGGATTTATATGGTGACTATTGAGTAGTATATTTAAATGAATGTGTTTGTACCCAGAGTTCAGCTTTAAATGGCTATCTAACC
This sequence comes from Nanorana parkeri, assembly GCF_000935625.1. Lineage (NCBI taxonomy): Eukaryota > Metazoa > Chordata > Amphibia > Anura > Dicroglossidae > Nanorana > Nanorana parkeri. The sequence continues at coordinate 93,260 of NW_017307818.1, forward strand.
GCCAAAACCATATTTGATCATAAATCATTATTTTATCTCATGAAGCATTATTTTATCACTAAACGGCTAATTTTTTTCTCACCAATATTTAGGGGGTTATTCATGACGGATGTCACCGCTAGCTCCGTCCAATTATTTGTATTTTGCCAACATCTGTCAGATTTGACATTATGCGGCGGGAGTTCATCGCGTGTGGTCGGGTCGGCGTGCATAATTTTTTTTCTTTTCTTTAAAATATTTTTTTTTAAACTTTTCCTATTTTTTTAAAATAATTTCTCAACATTTTTTTTTCTTTTTCATTCATTTTACTTTTTTACTATTCTGCTCGCTACCTTGGAGGTACTGAGCAGAATGCTGCTCGTCGGCATTCGGCTCTTTGCTTACTGCCGTTCGGCCCCTATGAGAATAGGGCCGAACGGCAGCAAGTGAGCCACCGGAGCTTCGGCTCAGACGATCCAGATGTTGGATCGGCTGAGTCGATCTCATTCTGTCCTTCGTCTCAGCCAAACATATGGAGCATGTTCGGCTGACCGAAGGCAGACAAAGGCACCCGGTCGTGCCAGTCCCAGCACCATGTATGTTCACTTTAAGCCTGATGAAGGGGACCCTGTGCGGCCCCGAAAGCGCTTGATTCCACTTTGAGTGACTTCAAAAATAAAAAGAAGGTTCACTAAAACTTTGACGTATTTTGTCATATTTGGAGTGCTGGTGACATCTACACACCACAAGTCCCAGCACCAGCCGCACCGGGCACAGCGGATCTCGGGACCGGCGAGGAGGTGGCTGGATGGGGGGGATGTGGCGCACACTCGTAGCTCCTGCAAGCGATGGGGCGTCTCTAGGTACACCCGATCGCTTGAATGTAAACAGTCATTGCTGGCTGTTTACAGTGGTAACAGTTCCTCACTTGTGTGCACGCTGAGCGTCGCGCACGAGCGGGGGGGACGGGCAGGACGTCTTAAGACGCCCTCCTGCTCCTAGAAGACTCCCGTTCGGCTGTTCAGGAACGGCCATGGACAGGAGGTGGTTAATGGTATATTAAGAGACAACAATTCAGGCAAAAATCTTTAAAATTACTCACAACGTAATAAAATACCATGTGTTCAGTAAATTAATCTGGCCTGTGTGATAACTATAACATTTATTTCAGGAAATAAAAAATAACACATAGGTATAAAACCAGCATTGGGGTTTTGCATACAGGGATGTGGGCTATTGTGAAGTAGTATTAGAAGTGCATGTATGCAGGGCCGGATTTACTCTCTCTGCTTCCCCCCGGCCAACTTCCCCCCCATGGAGAATGGCAACCAGCCATCATGGATTGCTGAGATTTGTAGTCTTCTACAGCTGGTTGCCATTCTGTATTGCTGTATAATCATTAATTATACAGCAATGGAGAATGGCGACCAGCAATAGAAGACTACAGATTTAATCAATCCATGATTACATAGCAATTATACAGGGCTGAGTGCAGATTGCACCATGGCTGCATTTGGATCTCACCAGGGCTGCTTTTGGGTGTCACCAGAGATGCGTGCAGATCTCACCAGGACTTGTTTGTGTCTCACCAGGGATGCGTGTAGGTCTCACCAGGGATGCATGCAGGTCTCACCAGGGATGCATTTGGTTCTCTGCAGGGATGCATGCATATCTCAGCAGCGAAGGAGGAGGAAGCAATGTGCAGCTGGATTGGCACTATCAAAGACAGCTGCCTGAGGTCCCCAGCAAGCTCAGGACCTCAGGCAGCCGAACTTCCTAAAAATGTAAAGGGCCAGTATCGGCTGTACCTCAGTGGCCTTGTGGGGAATCCGGCCCTGTATGCATGGAGAGCCCTCTTTTCTGCCAGCATCCTTTCTTAAAGTGTCTATCAATGAACTAAAACAGAATGATGGACTACAGCAAACCCAACAATATAGTAAATATGTACCATACAGTAACCAATTTAACTATCAAAAAAGTGCAACTAAATACATATTGAGACATAATTTATTGGTGCATAGTATTGTTAAAATACATCGTAATACTCAAATAAATTTGGGGACCGCTGAAATATTCAGTATAATTGGAGACTAATACATCAAATCAGCCAAATTCAAAATATCATATGAAAGATTTGGTGGGTTATTAACAAAAGAGCTGAAAGATCCAGCCGTAGCTTCGGCTGATCCTTCGGCTTGCTTCGGCCGCCTGAACCCTTTTGGTTCAGTCGAACCGAAGGGCTGCTGTACAGGCTATTCACAATAGGCAGCCGAGCAGCTCAGATCTTGTAATGACAGATCAGCGTCCTCAAATGACCTGGGGACACTGATCTCTCATTAAACAACAACAACTGGGCGTAGACAGCGTGACATCATGGCCAGCTCCACCCAGTGCTGGGACCTGCTGGAAGACTCTGGCAGGTGCCGACCAAAAGTAAGCAGTTGGGCGGAGCCAGTAGTGATGCCACTGCTAGCTCTGCCTAATTGTTTATATTTTGCCGGCATCTGTCAGATTCTTCATTCTACGGCGGGAGTTCGTCACGTGCTGTCGGGTTTATTTATCATTTTTCTTTTTTTTAATTCGCCGAGTCGCCATCGCCGTGGACAACGATGGGACGTTGTGATTGACCTTAGGATTACGTTGGTGGATTTTTGCGGGGTTTTAAAAAATAAAATAAAATCCTTTGTTGTGGTTTTTTTTCAATTAAAAGATTTTTTTTCTAAAAGTCTGGACTTTTTATTTAAATTTATTTTAACGCTTTAGTGAATGGGTAGGGGTACAAGTACCCCTTAGTCATTCACAAGGGGGGGGGGGCATTTGGGTGCCCCTTTATTAAAGGCGTACCCTGATGTGAATAAGCCCCCCGCCTGTACCCCCAGAACCAACACCCCCAGCCTTGTCCCCATCGGCACAGGGACAAGGTGCTTTTCCAGCGGCGACCCCAGAAAGCACCTTCCCAGTGCTGAGGGCATGTGGCCTGGTATGGCAGGGACGGGGGGACCTAAAGGGTCTGGTATGGTTTGGGAGGAAGACCCCACACTGGTTTTTTTTTTCTTCAGAAGTAGCGAGCAGAATAGCGGTGCCGAATGCCGCTCGGTAGCATACGGCTATTCCCTCACTGCCGTTCAGCCCCTATGACGGCACACCTCGGCAGTGTGTGCCGTAGGGCACCATGATGTCTTAAAATAGTGCACTAGGGACACACTCACCAATACAATCCTCAATGGAATTCTAAGCATACCACACTTTATTCCAAGCTAAACGGAAAAAAAAAAAAGTGGGGCTTTCAGTAAGTATAAGTAACAGATAAGTAACAATAAATACACTAGACAACTAAGGTTTGGAATTTTGCAGTAGGAAATTATGTAACAATTATCCACTGCATACTTTAGTAATCACTTTAAATATAATAACCCCTTCAGTTGGCAATACACTTAACTTTTTGTCACAAACACTTTAGCAAGACTTTCCATTTTCCATCAAAATAAGAGACTTTCTGCTCAGTTCTCTACAGTGCTTCCACTGAGCTTTGTCAGTTGTACACAATGTATATTTATTAATCTAAACCCCTGTATCAGAATACTGAATCAATGACACACATATTTTGTGCCTCCTTTGTGCTGTGAAAAGAATACATGAATACAGAATTAATGGGTGTTCTTATAATGGCTTCTTGGAAAATGTTCCAATAATTGGCTCAGTCTGTACTGCTTATAGTTATTATAATGGTTTCTGCAGAAGTCATGTACCCTATGTATTGTAAAAGGGCACCCGCTTTCTATACATAAATATCTGAATCGGGCTGTCCTTGTACTGAGATCTCTTTGTTGCTTGCTTTTGATTTACATCTAGCAAGGTGTTAGTTCAAAGGCTTTTATTAAATTGAGTATGCAGTGGTATGGATGTTAATTAGTTTAAGGGTTTATTTTATGGGTCAGGTGGTGGTACACTTAGAGGTTACATGTTTTAAGGGTAATCATTTTAATAGTTTTAGAGGAATTATTAAATGTTTAGATCTGTGGTTATTCTGCTCCGATTGTTGTATTAGCAATGTATGCCTGGCCTGTGTAAGCAGATATAATCACTGCGGACAATCCTTATCAGATAGCTGAACTCATCAAATTCCTTTTCATCCATGAGGAGCTTTATCGTTTGCAGCAAGTTACAGCAGACAACAGGATACAGCAAATGAATGAATAGATGGTATTTGAAGGTCAAAAATGTTAATGTTTCCAAGCTAGCGTGTAAATGTGGTCCTGCTATAGGCAGGCATGACACACGACTAGTTGGAGGGAACACAGAAAAACATGGTGCAATAACCAAAATGTCCACAAGATGGCAGTATAATAACCAGCTATACAATACCAAAATCAGCAGCTGGACCTTAGCCATGCCCCCTCGTCCACGTGAAAGGGGACAGGGAAGCTGACTGGAGTTCAACTCATGGGAGGGAAGAAAGATGAGCGGAAAGTGAACCTGTAAAAAAGCCAGGGGAGCAGGCTGAAAAGTGGCAGTATGGGAGAACTCGACAGGCACCCAGAGCCAAGGAGAGAGAAGTAGTGTGCAGGAAGAACCCGGGGAGCAGAGCAGCAGGCAGCGAGAACCCTGCCAACACAAGTCAGAGTTGTGCGTGCTAGGAGCAGGGAGAACTGCAGAAGCACAAACCACCATGGAGGGTTCCAGAGCCCGAGAAAAGAGAGGGGTGCAGACTCTATCCAGCAATGCTGTGTGCTAGCCACCATGGACATTGGGACCTGCCTCTAATCCACCATCATCCAGCCAGGACAGTGTGGCCTACACTTCCTCTGCCATCATTCAGCTGCAGGAGTTGCCATCAGAGAACAGACCAAATCCAAGAAGGACATCTTTCGGATTCCAGATTGGTAATCTGCCTTTGTCAATCCTTTATGTGTTGAACTTTGCCTTGCTGGGACATTCCTACTGCTGATGGAACTTTGTTTAAAGGGGGGAAAACATCTTTTCACTGTCTGTTATTGAGGCAGTTTGCGAAGCTACCCTCTCACCCTTGTAGATTACAAATTGCCTTGAAGGCTAAGTGTTCCACCATTATGGCCAATGGTCAGCTAGAGCTTATTTTACTGGAGATAGGCTTCATATATAGCCTCATCCCTCTTAATCTATATTATTAAATTATTATATTACTCTAAGGGGGTACTTGTCTCATTGTTTGTTGCTATTTGCAGCTTCATTCTCCACTTGCCCAGTGCTTTTCAGGCAAGGCCCTATACTAACTGAAAGGGAACGAATACCCGCCACATTCATCTTGCTGAGATATTAAATTGTACTGCTGTCATTGAACCACTGCATATACTATTGTTTAACCTGTTAACCACCTTTTTTTTGCAGGACTTATTTCTGTTTTTAATAAAGTCCATTTACTGTCATTGGTGTGTCTGTGTATTAACCCCTTCATGAACGAGGCCTTTTTTTCATTTTTTGCACCCATGTTATAATCCACATTTTAGGACTAAAAATTGCTTAAAACCCCTGAACATTATATATTTTCTGAAAGTCAAGACCCTATAGAATAAAATGTCAGCAGTTGCAAATTTGTATGTACAGGTGATACGTGAGGGGTCCAAAAGAAACCTAGCGTCACCTTTGCACTTTAAATAAGCTATTGAAGTGCAGATCGCACTTCAATAGATTATTGCTGGGCTTCAGGAGTACAAAAATGGTGTCTGGAGGCATGAAACTGGATGAAGAAGCTGGTCACCAATGATGTTATTGCAGAGCCTAGGTGTAAAGAACCTGTGGGAAATGGGGATTCAAATAAAAAAAGATTAATGTTTGTTTTTGTAAGTTTGCTTGCCTAAGTATATTTAATTAGCACATGAATTTTAATAAACGAGGGGGGTGGGGAGGTCTGTTTTAAGATTATGTTTCTCTTTTGTAACACACTATAAAACATACATTTCTAAACATACTATAAAAGAGTGAGCAGAAAATTTTGCATATAGATCTTATTTCCAGTTAGAAAGCACATGTGTATGAAAGCAGCATAGTATACATACCCTACACCTACTTTTAACCTCAATACTAATTTCTTTACAACCTCCAAAACATTTTATAACAACATGAATACAGCCGTTGAAGAAATGTATTTCAAAGAGCTTTCAGCAATCTAGTTAATAGCAGCAGTTTGCCTTGATTTCAGCATTATTCATTCCTATACAGGATGTTCACTGCGATGCATTAGATGCTAGAGTGCATAACTGGAACAAACTCCTGCATATACAATGACTGAGCATTTACATGAAGCAGCACTAATATCTTTTTAACTATTATATATATATATATATATAGAATATGTTACTGGGCAGAAAAATAATCTGCTACAAGTAATACAATTAAATGTTTTTGCAGAATATACAGGAAGCCCTGGTACATATTAGTAGATTATCTTAATGCTGAACAGCAGGGACGTGCGGTCAGAGGAGGCAGGTGAAGCAGAGCCTCACCTAGTTTTATGGAGAAAAAAGCTGTCAGCTTCAAGCCTGAAGCTGACAGCTTTTTCTCCATTCAGATCGGCTTGTAACAGGTTACACAGAAGGCAAAGCCTCCCCGCTGTGTAACCTGTCATGGACGGAGCGTTGCCTGGTAATTACAGGCGGCGCTGCATCCGGCATTTGACAGGTAGGCTTCCCCACTGCTTGTGTAACCTAACAGTGAGGCAAGAACTGTCACAGCCTCTACTCTTTGTTAGAGGCTTGAGCTCTGTGGATGGCTTGGACCAATGGCAAAGCGCCATTGGTCCAAGCTGTCCAATAAAAAAAACTGGAGGACATCGATCTCGTTTCCTCCCCAGTGACGAGCAAGTGAGGGACAGGGAGGCTGCTTCCTGTCTCCTCCCTTCATCCTCCACACATAGCTTGGTTACCGAGTTGGGGGTGGGACTTTGGTGGGATGGGGGTGAAGATTCAGTGGGATGGTTGCGGAGCTTTGGTGGGATGGGGAATGCCTCACCGAGCATGGAAGGCACCGCACGTCAGCATCTTCACTGAACAACTGCTGCAAAAAAGATTTAAAGAATAATTCAGCCAGCAATTGAGAGGGATTTCAGCAAAAGGAATCCTTCTTGTTAGTGAACATTTCATAAATGAAAATAGTTGATATGCTTGGAGTATCTTAGAATATCTTAGAGTAGTATTAAACTCTCAAACGTTTTTACAATTGTAGCGCTAACGCGGAAGGAGCCGCTGAATGCCCGGTTCATCTCTAGTCTGTCTAGGGTATGTTCTTCAGCTGCCCACCCATTAGCACTAACCGCCCTTCTTCTGGTGCCCACAAACTGATGTCCACTGCAGTAATAAAATGCAAAGTAACGGTTTATTGAACATCTTCACTGGGGAGAGAAGTTATAGGGGTTCTAAGCTTCCAGGAGTAACCGACAAGAGCTCCAGACTCACCAGACCTTGTTGACATATCAGTGTAGATCCACTTGGGAGGCAGCGGATGGTAACTCAAGTAGCGGATAAATAGGATGGATACAGATCCTCAAGCAGGAAAGACACCGAACATACTCCTGAAGTCCTCTTAGTTCCAGTACTGGACACCTGGAATTAACCAGATAATTGCCACTATAAATCCAGCCAGGCTGCCTACATCCCTGGCCATCACTAAATGTCTAGTATCACAGAAGGTGATGAGGGCTACAGAATAATGAATCTGATCAAATAAATATACAATGCCCAGCAAAGTATTTCTTTACATTATTACCCAAGCAGAGCGGCATTCGGCTCGGCTGTTCTGCTCGGTCCCTCTGTGGGACCGAGCAGAACAAAAAAATAGTTTAAAAAATAGAAAACGATTGTGCGGAGCTAGCAGTGACAGCTAGCTCCGCCCAACTATTTTCTATTGGCCGGGCGGTTCTGCTGCCACAAATTGAAATAGCCAATAGTAATCTAGCTATGCTTTCCTATGGGGAAAAAATAAAAGAAACAAGCAGGGAAAGGTTTACTCTGCTCGATCGAGCAGAGTGAACCTTTCTGTGAGAAAGTGTTTCTCTCCCGGGCGGCAAGGAGCCTATTAGACTCCCAGAGCATCCGGGGGAGGAATGACAGATGCGTTCCTGGTTACCAGGTAACCAGAAACTACATCTGTCATTACACACTGAGAACACGGAGAGGCCGCTCTCCTGGTTAGGTGGTAACCAAGGACACTGATCTCTCTGCAAGTGGCCGGAGCCAGCCGTGAGATGACGTCTGACTCCGCCCAGCTGTCAGGAGCAGGCTGTCGGCCGGCCAAAGGCTGGCCATTCGGCCAGCTTCGGCTTTCAGCACGGCTCAGTCGAGCCGGGGCATATACCTTTGGCTCGACTGAGCCGCTCGGCCAACTTCGGGAGCTGTACGGGCTGTAGGGAATAGCCCGTACAGCAGCCCTTCGGTTCTACTGCACTAAGGGGTCCTGGGGCCGAAGCTAGCCGAAGGATCTGCCGAAGCTACGGCTAGATCCTTCGGCAGCTTTGTGAATAGACCCCTAAGTGTTCCAAAGAAGTGTATAGAGAGAGAAAAGAGAAATTTAAGCAGGTCATGCACTTTTAGATTTTTTTTCATTTAGCCTGCAGGCTGAATGAAAAATATATACCAGTCTCCTCCATTCATGCTAAACAGCATTGGTGGATGAATCTCCAGCTGCGGCTTTTGTGTTCTGACATGTACATGGTGTGCTACTGTCAGAATACCTGAACAGTGACTGCAGTAAATGTTCAGCCAAGTATTTCCCACCTGGCTCCTTTGATTTTCTGATTGATGGATGCAGTGCAAGGGGCTGCCGACAGGGCTACCTATTGAGCAAAGCTATGCTGGTCGATGAACTGGCCAAAATTATTTGAGTAAATGGCCAGCTTAAGAGAGAAGGGGGTGAGGCAGATGAAAAAGAAAAGAGAACGAGAAGATCTCAGTAGGAGTAGTAAGGAAGGGGATGGGGAAAAGGGGGTACCAACCCCTGGGTTGGGGGCAGCAACCGCTGCAGTCAGATTTGTAACAGTACTTGGCAGGGCTTCATGTATTGTATAAAAATGTACTTCTTTATCAATTGAGGTCAATTTTTCTGTAATCAATATATTTATTTTTCTGCCCCATGGCATTATTTTTTCAAGTTTCCTGGAAAAGTGGTTAGCCTCTTATTTAGTCTGATGAATCAGTACCACATCCAAATCACTTACTAATTACAACTCTAAAAGAATATTCTGCTGGACTTTAATGGTACCATAACACATACAGTATTCATTTCAATCACTTTATTAAAAATATTTTATCTTTGTTAAAAGCATTTGTAACACAAAGTACAAAATGTAAACAGCATCACCATACAATAACTACCCTGAGAGACTAGTAATAGTCTCTCAGGGTAATAATTAGAATAATAATTAGAATATCGTGCAAAGTTCATTTATTTCACTAATGCAACTTAAAAGGTGAAACTAATATATGAGATAGAATCATTACATGCAAAGAAAGATAATTCAAGCCGTGATTTGTCATAATTGTGATGATTATGGCTTACAGCTCATGAAAACCCCAAGAACCCCAAATCCACAACCTCAAAAAAGTAGATTACTACATGCAATCAATAAAACAAGGATTGTACCTAGAACAATATCGGACCTCTGAAAAGTACAAGCATGCATATGTACTCAGTACTTGGTTTGGGCCCCTTTTGCAGCACTTACTGCAATTACTTTTGCACGATATTCTAATTATTCGAGTTTCACCTGTATAATATAATTCTGCATCCAACCCTTAGAATTATTAATATTACCTTAAAACAAATCAGTCTTAAATTAGCATGGGTATCTCCCTTTGTAACAGCATTAACTCCAATCCTGGTAGATATAGAGATGTACAGCAAGAAGGGAACAACCTGGTCCACCCTCCATGCTCTACAAACAAATAATTCAATTTAATAAATGCATTGTAATCTCAATTCGTTTTTTCCTGTATATATCCTTAAATCCAAATATATAAGGAGATGTATCTATCTATGAAACCTTAAATTGTGTTGCCCAGTTTTCTCACTTCCAAAGGATCATAGTTATAGTCACCATAGCCATTAAAGATCGTTCCTGGGAAAGTATGAATTTCTGCAGCATTTTGCTGAATATTCTTCCCTTTTTGGGATAGTGACATGTGACAAAGCTATATGGAAGCTAAGGATTTAGTGCACCCTCCGGGCTTTATTTGCAGTAAAATTTCCACATTGCTATTCTGACAAGAATAATTAATGTAAGTAATCATGTTTATAATTAGAGTTTGTGCAGCCTTCGGCTACTGCAAATCAATGTTTACAAAGTTAGAATTGTATGACCATCTTACTGAAGACACATTACCTCAAATGCTTCCCCCTCATTGTCTTTTCTAGATTAACAAATAGCTGATACAAATTAAATATACATTTAGTATAATTAGTTGTCAAAAAAATAGCATCATTGGTGATGTCATAGATGCAGCTTTGCTGAGCTTGATATAAATATTGTCCTTTCAGTTCCTAGAATAAAACCAAGCATGAAATAAGTCATTTAAAACAGAATGGCCTCAAAGAAAAATGATAATTTAATATGGGCTCCAGAACGATGAAGGCAATGAAGTTTAGAATCAGGGTACAGCAGCTGGAGAGATTTCCAGTGAACAGAATGTGGGAGGGTCATCTGTTTGTATGGGCATTGACAAGCTGGTGTCCAAATTCCTAAAACACAGAGGGGGGAATTTATCAAAGCAGTTGCGAGTGTTTTAACTTGCACGGAAACTATTTGCACCAGATTTATCAAGCTAGTGTAATGTTGTTGATAAATGAGGTTTAACAAATGCAGGTGAAAACACATGCAAAAAAGGTGCAAAAAACATAGGGAGGATTTATCAAAGCAATGGCGAGTGTTTGAACTTGCACGGAATATATTTGCACCAGATTTATCAAGCTAGTGTAATGTTGTTTATAAATGAGGTTTAATAGACTCCAAGAAAGAAGACTTCTAACTTCAGGCAAAAAGCTTAACTGTCGCACCTTGAAGAAGTGGTCATGGGGACTCTTAAGTTGTGAGTGTTTTTTTAGGTGATGCTCCAGTTTCAGGCAGCCCAGAACAAGTGCAGATGAAAACACGTGCAAAAAAAGGTGCAAAAAACATGCAGTTGAAAAAGTAGTGCAAGCTCTGAAGAAAACAGGTGCAACACACGTGCAGTTGGAAAAGTAGTGCAAGCTCTAAAGAAAACAGACGCACATATTAAAAGACAGATTTGCAGATATAAAAAAATAATCTAAGAGGCTAAAACTGTCGCAAGTGCTTTGATAAATTCCCCCCAATATGTTACTGACAAATGTTTGGAGCTGTCACTAGCTAAAAACCGGTATAGATTAATACTTATTTGTGGATAAAAAATGAAATGCGGACAAAGATTAAAATATTCTTTAAGTAAAAACTTCTCTTTTGATTAAGGCCCTATTCACACCAAATGCGTTGGCATGAATTTTTCAATGGATGCTAATCCATGGACATCTGAAACTGAATGGGTGTGAATGGTAGCAGTTCGCACCAGTGTGTTGCGTTGCGTTGCGCTGCCCTCCGCTGAAAAAAAGTAGAGCAGGCTCATACTACATTTTTACAGCACAACGCAACACAACAGACTGTTGTGAACTGCTAACACGTGTCAACACAAGGCAGAACCAATACGTTATATAGTGTAGTGTAAACATCAAACACCCCCACCCCCATAAAAATGCAACATAATGCAACGTAATGGATGTCAATGCACTAGTCCAGGGGTGCCAAAACATTTTTGTGTTAAGATCTCCTTTTCAAATGACGAACTACATGAGATCTACCAACGGAAAAAAAACCCTCCCTCGCTCTCTCTCTCCTGGCTGACTCTCCTTGCTCTCTCCCCTTGCTGTCTCTCCTCGATCTCTCTCCCCTGGCTGTCTCTCCTCGCTCTCTCTTCCCTGGATGTCTTTCCTCTCTATCCTGTCTGTCTCACCCCGCTCTCTCTCCTGGCTCACCTTGCTGTATTTTGCAAACAGTGCAGTGTAACAGGCTGTGTAAACTAATATTCTTTGATGTAATACATAGCACTTCAACCACCAGTATCCACCAGAACGGTGTCAGGGAGCTTGGCTCAGCAGACTCAGGCTAATAGGTAATCATGTGTGCACAGCTAAATAAATATACCAAAATGGAATAAATGGGCCACCATTCCCAACCTTTGTGATCTACAAGCATCAGCTTTGAGAGCTACTAGTAGATCACGATCTACCTAATGGGCACCCCTGCACTAGTCAAACTCAAGTGAATGTAGCTCCATTGACTTTATTTTTTGGCATTAAATCTGGTGTGAATGAATGCACCCTAAAGGTGGCCATACATTACCACCGCTGTCAGCACCCTTACGGCTGGCATCCTTCAATCAGCTGGTCAAGCCAGTTGGAAAATGTTTGAACAAACAGAACGACCAGCCAATGAGCTGCCGACTCCAGCGGCCGCTTTCAGGATACAATGAAGATGGCGGGAGCTTACAAGTGTTGATGGAGGAATCTGTTATATTTTTTTCATTCAGCCCTTGGGTTGAACAAAAAAATAGAACAGTGTATGGCCAGCTTTAGTCTTTCAAATAATCCCCCTAAATGAACCTGGCACTTACCTTTATTCGCACTTCCAAGATATTTACTATGCAGGCTGGCTTGCCTGTTGCCACAAGGCCTTTGCAAACTGGATGTCTTCTGCATTCACACATATACCACAACTCCATTAATTCCCTTCATTTCATTTATTCCATGTTCCAAATTTGCTGGATGGCTGGAAATCGCCATGTTTAAAATAATGAATAGGGCTACTGCGTGCCTAGCAGGGGACTACGCCTTGATGTTCTGAATGCAAAGGTGATAGAGTGCTGGGCAGGGAAACATAGTGAAGCACTCAGGAGCAGGGATGAAGGTAAGTATTTAAAGTGTAAGAAAATGGCCACAGTTATCAAAGCCAATGACAAGCATCTAGGTCAGTGAAAATAACATACTGATTTAACATATCGATTCCAGTTATCAGTTTCATCACTTATCTGTTTTTTTTTCACCATTCTGTATTTAATTTCAAGATCAGTTTTATTTTTGCACTCTCAAAACAGTAGGCGGGCACACGGCATCATGTGCCATTTGGCACCAGAAGAGTTTGAGCACAACCCCTTTCGAAGCTTGACTGGGAATTGACATGATTTTGCCATTATCCTGTGAATCATAGGATATAGACAGTGTGAGGTGTCACTGAAACTAGCCTGCAGTTTCAAGCACTCACTGAAGAGAATCTGGAGTGTAGATCAAAACCAAACATGGCCCAATTCATTGAATAAAGTACATCTAATATATGGCTATTCAGTCTCTTTTTTTATTATTTCTAGGTGAAGTTACACCATGCCAGCTCCGCTCATGGCGGTGGGGTGTTTGCTTTACACTACAATTTAAGTTGTCATTTAACAGGGGCATATCTAAAAGTTGTGATACAAAATCTGTACAATATACTTACATTTTTGCAAAAAGTTCATGTTGATACTTTGGACTGTGAATATTTAAAGGGAATTTAAATGTCTGATGTTAAATAAATGTATTTAAATATGATCAAGCCCTGTGTACACTGGCGGAACTACCAGGGTGGCAGCGGTCGCAATTGCAACCGGGCCCTGGCGTTCCGCCTCTTGGGGGGGGGGGGCGAAACTGACTTTTAATATAATGTATTGCTGGGACTTGTAGTCTCGCATAGCTGGTGGTATTCTGCATTGTTGTATGATGATTATATAGTAATGCAGAATAGCACCAACTATGTATGACTACAAGTCCCAGCAATGCATTATATTTTGAAGTAGGTATGCACCACTGCCAATACTGGGAATTTTCACGAGTACTCGTGAAAATGCCCCGATACTAAACGCAGATACCGGTGTTCTGTCGAGAACGCCGACGTAGTCGAATTGCCGGACCTCAGCATCTACGCTTGCGGACAGACGAATATTATCGAGGAAACTGATTTATTTACAAAGTATTTCGTTTAAATCGTTAATTGTGACCGATAATAATATTCCATCCATTATTCACTGCCATGGACGGCATATTATTAACTGTCAAAATTAAAGGAGAACCATGTGGTCAGTGCTTTTCCCCATAGTTCTCCTAAGGGTAACGGGAGGACACAAACTAGCGTCCCGTCACCCAAAGCTCAGTATAACGCGAGCTACAGCTCGCGGTATACTGAGACGCCGCAGCCGGGACGGATTCCGACAATACTACCTGGAACCACCCAGCTGCGTGAGTGACAGCCCGTTCTGCCTATCCAGAGGCAGAGCCAGCTGTAGCCACCCCCTCCCCCATCCGTTCCGCCAGCCAGCGCTGGAGGATCGGACAGGGGAGTGGGTGAATCCCTGCAGGGAGCCGTGAGTGACAGTCACGGCTCTTTGCAGGCACAGGATCGAGAAGTGAGCGAGCGACTGTATGTGTTCGCTCACTTCCTGATCTATTGAGCCGTCGTGTGACAGTTTCATTGTCACACGTCGGCTCGAACTATGAGGATGAGTGATTTTCACACTCCTCATAGTTCTCCTTTAACCAGTTGACATCCGCGGTGTTAAACCCCCTTCCCATCCAGGCCATTTTTCAGTATTCAGCGCTGCGGTACTTTGACTGACATTTATTCCGTCATGCAGCGCTGTACTGAAATGAATTTTATACCCTTTTTTGGGGACAGATAGAGCTTTCTTTTGGTGGTATTTATTCACCACTGGGGTTTTAATTTTTTACTATATTAAGGAAAAATTACCGAAATTTAAAAAAAAAAC
>NW_017307818.1:108114-108343 GCF_000935625.1 Nanorana parkeri
GGGGTCACGTCGGGTAAAAAGACACTAAACATGTCAAGCCTTAAAATTGCGTGGGCGCGCGAAACCTCAAAAAACGATAATACCCAAAATTGACCATAGGCGACGCTTTAAAAGCTGTTACCGCTCATCAGTTTAATGTTATCAGTGATTGATGGCACTAAAATGATTGCTCTCACTGCGACGTTCGCGGCGATATGTAACATGTGTAGCGCAATTGTAATTTTTGCGC
>NW_017307818.1:111127-163704 GCF_000935625.1 Nanorana parkeri
GGACCCCTAATATCACCTATGGACCCCAAAAGAAGCTGATGAAGCAGAGATCTGCTTTATCAGCTTCTTCTCTCTGGCTATAGCAGCCAGATGACTGACAGGTGAATGCGGAAGTGATGTAATGGTGCCGCGAACGAGCACATATATGGACCCGCTGATCGCCTTTATGTCAAACACACGGTAAAGGGTGTGTTTAATCGTCGGGTCTTTTCTGCCCGTGCGTGCCCGCTAGGGGGCGCGCGCGAGCAGAAAATAATTGCCGTCTGGAGACGGCAACCCGCAAATGCAGCAGTGCCGTCCGTCCGTTTTTTTACTACGGGCAGACGGCAGGAGGTTAACCATTACAAACAAATACATTACAATTTGTAAATAAATGCCGGTTTCCTCGTTAATCCTGTCTGTACATAAATGCAGACACTGGGCACTGGGTAAGTAAACGCAGACACCGGCACTAAAAGTTGAAACAAGCAGCTGCCTGAGGTCCTGCGCTTGCTGGGGACCTCGGCAGCTTTCCTGTTAACCATGCGGTGCCATGGCGGTTGGGGCCCTTCATGGTTTCTTGCATCGGGGCCCTAAAGGTTCTAGTTACGCCTCTGCCTGTGTATCAGACTGTGAAACTCCCGGCAAACAACTAAATACAAAGCCAAAATACATGTTTAATACTTGTACCTGCCAAATGATTTGTAATTCTGTATAGTCAATAGAGTGATTTAAATACATACTGTTCATTTTATACCGTGTCACATGTGACAGACAGAATCCCTTAGCAGCATTTAAAAATAGGAAAACAGCTCCGGCAGCAATCCTTACTTATTCTTCAGCAATGTTTCTCACTGACTCAATTGCTTTCCAATCCAGTCACGGTCCTCTACCAGGTTGAATGACTCCCAGCATCAATCACCCCACCTCCTATGAGTTTAGAGAGCTAAGGTTCCACCCTCCACAAGAGAATGCTGCAGAGAGCAGCATTGTGTCATTACATACCACCACTTTGGCAGTATTATTTAAATGCTCCCAGAGTGTGAGGAGGACTTGTGATATCATCAGACTGGACTCAAGACATGTGGAAAATAATTTTTTTATGTAATCATTTTTTTTAGCTGCAGGGGATTGGTTCAGCAATGCACTTCCTACATCTCCTCTCCAGCCTCCTCATTAGACAGAGGATCAGCATCATCAAATCTGTCCAGTGAGCCGGGATATGACCCTGGAAGCAATACAACTACATGAACATGCAGATTGATCTTACTGACTAGCAGAGTATCCTATGGAAAGGATTTGTGGCCAACAGAAAAAATAGCTTTCGACAAATGGCAGATAGACAACAAACTGCAATAGAAAGGTCTCTGTGTGTCCAGAAACCTGGAACGAGCATTTACATCTTCTATTGGATCAGACTTCATGGGCCAGCCTTCGCTCCCCACATGCATCAGAGAGCCTTGGCCGGCCATGACCCTGTAGCCGTTTCACTGGTTTTCCTTCCTTGGACCACTTTGGTAGGTCCTACTCCTGACCACTACAGACTGGGGACATCCCAGAAGAGTTGCAGTTTTGGAGTTAAAGGAGAACTATGAGGTGAGTGAATTTCACTCAACCTCATAGTTCGAGCCGACGCGTGACAATGAAAACTGTCACACGTCCGCTCAATAGATCGGGAAGTGAGCGAACACATACCGTTGCTCGCTTACTTCTCGATCATGTCCCTGCAGAGAGCCGTGATTCCCCCCCCTCCCCTCTCCAATCCTCCAGCGCTGACTGGCAGAACGGACGGCGGAGGGGGCGGGTATAGCTGGCTCTGCCTCTAGATAGGCAGAGCCAGCTGTCACTATCACAGCTGGATGGATCCGTCCTGGCTGCGGCGGTCTCAGTATACCGCGAGCTGTAGCCAAAACATCCACTTGAGGGACAAAAAGTTCAATTGCTGCCTAAATTATCCCCCCACTCCCAGACACCATTGTAATGAGCTAATCAATGTAATTTACTTCAGCGCTCATTGATCATAATGTTATTTCTGACCTGGTATAGCTTTTACAAGACAGTGAATGAAGAGTTATGCATGGGCCAGGTTGAATATTAACATACTTTACTTAGCTATTCACATACGATTTTTCTAAGTTTTCTGTTTTATGAGTAGCATGAGGTTGACTTCCTGCTGTTAGAAAGGCCTATGCTTCATGACCCACATATATTCACTATACAATTCTGTGCACTAGTAAGTGTATATTAAAGGAAAAAGAAAACAATAACATTTAATACAAAATGACGCCATAAAAACCTCACAATAATTGCTGTATACCCATAAAGCGTAATGTAATTGACATAGAAGTCATTAACACTCCTTGATAAGATTTCAGTGAGTACGCACTTTTATTTCAAGCTGAAGAAACATGGCAAACAAAAGTTTAATTTAGCCCAAAGCAGAATATTGAGTTGCTCATTAAACAGAGGGAAATGAAGTGATTGAAGTCATTACTAATTACATGATTATAAATTATTTTCATGTCACTCTATTCAATTTGTAGTAACCTGTACAGAAGAGGTCAGCTTCAAGCATCACAATGGTATGAAAGATATTGGTAGTATGGAGTGACAATCAAATAGGTTATTTAAAGTGGATTCCAAGTTAAAGGGCCACAATGATAAACAGACTACGAGAGCTATTTTTTTTAAATAGTGAAGAAAAAAAGACAACCAAAAGCACAGTTGCTCACCCCTAGTCTCCAGTTAGGTTTTATCTTTTATTCTGTATGAATCTAAAGCAAGAAATCTGATTGATTACTATGAATAACTAATGTTTCCCATTTTTTTATCTCCAGTTTTTATCTCTCCCTTTTACCCTTGAAGTGTGGGGGAGTCTAACATGGGATGGGAGTATTTTTCTTTTCCCCAAATTTCAGCTTTAAATTGTAACCTTGTTTGCACATGATTCAAACTCTTATAATATAGTGACTTTAAAGTGTTTTTAAAGTAAAAATGTTTTTAAGCTTGTTTAAATGCTGATTAAATCACTTACAATGGATTAATGTTTAAAAGTTTTAGTTTCCTGCAGAATCAGTTGGTCCACTGAGCACTGGTCCTGATATCCTATGGGGCACCCTTGTGTGTGCTAGTAAGCTGTGTGTATCTCCACAATCACACAAACACAGCAAGGCAAGCTACTCCCCTTCTCACCTGTCCTTCTTCCTCCGTCCTCCCTTCTCCAAGCTAGTAAACGGACAGCTGTTGGAGATTGTTGAGTCCCTTGTGATCTTGTACTGGAAAGGCAGTTCAGGGAAGCAGAGCTGAGAGTTGAAGCTTTTCCTAAACATGATAACTGTAAGTGCTTGATCTGCATTTATTAATGAAAAAGTTTAACACTACTTTAAAGTTATACTTCAAGAAAAAGAAAAATCCTCCCTTGCAGTGAGGCTCCCCCCACATCAAAGGGTAAATGCTGATTGATGCCTAGGGTGCCAGGAAAAAGGACTTTGACATACCTTTTCCCACACTCCCCCGGCAGCCAGCACTCTCCTTTTCTTCCTGACACTCTGGGTTGCAGGCAGTTCCTCCAAGTCCTCACATACAGCACAGGTCTATTGGCCCCGCATTGTACTTGATGATGTCAGAGTGCCTACGACCATCGAACAGTAAAGGCTGTGTGACCTGGTCACATATCTAGGGGGGAGTCTGCAAGAGCAAGGAATTAGGTAACTTAGGGCCCGTTCACACCAGTTGCAGTGCATTCTGGCCCGATTCTGGCCAGGCCGTGGCGGGCCATTGAAGTGAATGGCACCGTAGCCACGCCCTCCGGCACTACAACTGGTGTGAACTGGCCCTAAAAGTCCCTTTTCATGTTACCCTAGGCATAAATGAGCCCCCCACACTGCAAGGGAGGACTTTTTATTTTCCCCTGAGTTCAGCTTTAAACTCATATTGGGTTTTTTATGCATATGGGTATGTTTTTATGCTCTCTGTATGTTTCTATTTTGTACCCCACTGTGGAACATGTAATAAATCAATAGTAGCAATAAAAATGTCCACAGATAATCTGGTAAATTGTAGCTATCCACTTAACAACAAGCAAAGGAACAGATAAGGACCATAAACAAAAAGAGCAGAATAAAAAAATGTGTATAAATATGATCAGAATGAATAAGCATAGGACTTACTCTAAAAGTATAACATTTTGAAGAAAGCGACTTTATTCCAATGTAAGGATTCTGACATTACCGTGTCTCTGCTCTATGCATTGCATGGCTCACTGTAATAACTGTACCGGGATCAATAACAGTAACTGCAGGGATTCATGTAGTTTTACACTATTGCTTGATGAATAGATTTATTAGAAGCCTGTGATGCAGGAAGTCCCTTCTGCCTTATTGGAGAGAAGGTAATAGGAATGAAGAAAGTCTTGGTCTTCGTTGATGTAGAAAAGGTAATATGGATAAGATCTTTAAAAAAAATAGGCACAATTTTTGCCTTGGAATTTTATACTTTGTTTTCCCAACAACAACAACAACAACAACACAATTAAACTGTTCAGGGCTTGAAGTTCATTCTGCTTCTTTTCCTAATATCGGTATGTTACTACAAACAAAAGTTTTAAATCATGAAGAACAACCTGTACATGTCCATCCCCTTGTTGATCTTATGTATTTAGTGTAAGGTGAAAACATAAAAACTTTTGAGAATGGAAAAACACAACTAAGATTAATGCATGAGAGTATTTACCTCTGTGCTTCACCCTTGCGACTGAACTATGGTATGTGTCATTAAGTAGTATGGGTGACCAGTACTCCATCTTGGTACAAGTGATCACTGACGCTTGGTAAGCATTGTGTGAAATACACAACTCATAAACAAGTAAATTGTATTTTAATGTGCAATTAAGATCATACTCATATATAATCAAGTGATGTATTTAATTTGTACAGATATAAAATAACATAAATACATTAGAAAGAACTAGCTCCTGTACATGTACATGTAGTACGTTTACTAAAATCCTTTTTGTATTTTTGTGAATTTCCTAGTCAGCAATGACCTATATCCAGCCTAAATGTACCTCAAAAGAAGTGTTTCTTTAAGCTACATGTGTATTTTCTCTGCCCTATATTGTTTGAGCTTGCCTCAGCAGTGTATGCTAGAGAGATATGATTATGTGTTAAGGATAAGCCATTAGTTTAACGTATAGAAATTGAATTGAACCATTAGGGATAGGCACCACACCCCCAATTTGAATTGTATACAAGAAAGATAAAGAAAAGCGGGGCTTTAAAAGTGTCCAGACCATAGGAAATGACCATCAAACATACATGGTTTTGTATAAAAATATACTTTATTACATAGAGACAGCTTAAAAACTTGGCTACATTTAAAATGTAATTAACATGATACAATGCTACATTAAAAAACAAGCTACCTCCTTTTGGTGCCCATACATGTGTACATATATTTATTTATATATCATAGACTCCTTGCAAGTCCTAAATCCTGTAACAATTGTATGATCCACTGTGGGCCCAATCTCCGACGCGTTTCGCAACTGTATGTGCTTCCTCAGGGAGGTTGGAGGTATTCTAAGACATTGCTTCCAAATCAGCCAATGTGATTTGTCTGGATTTGTTTTCTCATTTTGTCTCTCATAGTTGAGGTCTACCTATGATGCCAATTACAGGCCTCTCTCTTCTTTTTAAGTGGGAGAACTTGCACAATTGGTGGCTGACTAAATACTTTTTTGCCCAACTGTATCTGTGTCCTATTATCACCACTGTTCCTTTGCAATACAAGGTATTTAAACTCTCTAAAATGATAGCAAATACACTGTTCTATCCATTAACCATATTATCCAGTGAGAAAAGGAACATGCCCTTGATGTGTTTCAAACAATTATGCTTTCTCAGGTGTACGGAATGAATATTAGAACTAATAGACTAAAAATAAAATAAAAGATTGCTGTAGGTGCTAGTTAAATAAGTGTCCCTCCGGGGGTGGGTGGAGATCATAGGAGATATATAATCAAGGCAACCCAGGAACACCTGTTCACTGTCATGTACAAGATAATCATAAGGATAAAGATAATCATCCCTCCATGGATTGATAGAATTTTTTGGATCCTTGAATCAAAAACAGGGCATCCTCGATGTCAGACTGAGGAGGGGGAAGAGCCACTTCCCACAGGTGCAACTCTTTATAAGCATTTCACAGGCCATTTGCATGTCCATTCAGGGAAACAATGTCATGCTTTCTAAAGCAAAGTTATATATAAGGTGGAAACATCATCTTTGTTCAGTGGAGTGCTCAACTGAATTACCTCTGTGGCTGCACCACTCAATGTACAGTCATCAGTGCATATATGCATGATATTTCCTAATTTGATACACTTAGCATTAGTTATCACAGACTGATCACATTTATTACATTACAACCTCAGAACCTAAAGTGTATGTATAGCCAAAATAATGTTTTAAGTTTTGTATAGGTAGGGTATAGATAAACCCCGTCAGTTTTTTTTCCCCGTAATGTGAGTGAGAGTGAGAGGAAATCTGTACAAAGTGTGGGTAATGATCCACTTAGAGAACTGTCGCCGGAATAAGTGTCCCTATTGTAAGATTTTCCACCTGTTTCTGTTCTGATGACAACTGCAAAATTTTGGATGTCCTATCACTTTCTGTCTCAGTGACACAGGACTAATAAAGAGGGCATCAACTGTACGGCTACCTTCACCCTGCGCGATTTGGGATTCCTGCAATCTGGTAACCTATGTAGCCACTGTCACGCAGCTCAGTGTACATTTTCACCGGGAATCCCAAGAGGCCTATCAAGAAAAATGAAGACGCTAAACCCAGAAGACCACTGAGGGGGCTTGTATTGCTGTAAAGGTGGCCATACACTGTATAACCCTCGCAAGACTTTTGTCTTACGAGAGTTGTAAAGTAATCAAAAAAACGTATGATCTGCCCATCTTGGACAGGCAGATCGTACTTGCAATCATCGCAAGCCCGCCCCACTGAGGGGCGGGCTTCTGATGACTGCAATGCTGAACGGGCTGTCTGCGCGGCCCGTTCGGCAGTTGTCGAACAAGCACGCCACTAACCCACCGAGAATTGTACGATTCTCGGCGGGTTTTCCAGCCTGCTTGTTCGACTGAAGATGTGTGATCGTACAGTAGAAACGGTTGCACGCCTTCCATACACTTTGCAAATTATCGTACGATCGCGGGATTTCCCACGATTATGGTACGATAATTGTACAGTGTATGGGCACCTTAAGAGAGTTCACTTCTGTCAGAGACATCCAGGCAATGCGCATTTTTAGAAGGGGACCAACAATGGCAGCCCTCAACTTCTCTCTTGGCGGAGTCACTTTAACCCTTTCCCCGCCACCAACTAAAGGCTTACGGCGGGACACAAATGTTTCCAGCTCTTATAAGCCGAGCAGTGTGCAGAGAGTAGAGACGCTGTCATCCTGTCAGTTTCGGGATGACAGAGTCTTTGTGTGTGGCCAGGTGCAGGATCGGCAAATATCTTTGCCAATCCTTTGTGAGAATGACAAACACTGGAGTGATCAGGTGATCACTCCAAAGTTTGTAAACAACTAGGAACACATAGGGTTCTATTCACTAAGCTGCCGTAGGCAGCCGAGTGAACGACGACCTGAAGCGAAGTGAGCCGAACGCTCTTCGGCTATTCACTTCAGGCTGGTACGGCTGATTTCAGCCGTATATTGGCTGAAATCAGCCTACATCGGGTGGCTTGGTATGCTCAGCCTGTTCGTCCGACCCGAACTACAGAAGGAGTTTGACTCAGCCGATCCAACATCTCGCAGGCTACTCACTGCTGTTCGGTCTATTATTATAGATGCCGAACAGCACAGCTATTGCAAATTGAAATAGCCAATAGGAATCTAGCTATGCTTTCCTAAAGCTTTCCTAAACCGAGCAGGGAAAGGTTTACTCTGCTCGATGAGCAGAGTGAACCTTTCTGTCAGAAAGTGTTTCTCTCCCGGGCGGCCGGGAGCCTATTAGACTCCCAGAGCGTCCCGGGGAGGAATGACAGATGCGTTCCTGGTTACCATGGTAACCAGGGACGCTGATCTCTGTGCAAGTGGCCGGAGCCAGCCGTGAGCCAGCTGTCTGAAGCAGGCTTTTGACCGGCCAATGGCCGGCCATTCGGCCAGCTTCGGCTTTCAGCGCGGCTCAGTCAAGCCGGGGCATATGCCTTCGGCCAACTTCGGGAGCTGTACGGGCTATACTGAATAGCCCGCACAGCAGCCCTTCGGTTCTACTGAAACGAAGGGGTCCTGGGGCCGAAGCTAGCTGAAGGATCAGCCGAAGCTACGGCTAGATACTTCGGCTGCTTCGAGAATAGACCCCATAGTACTTTGTGTCCCCATTTATGAATGAACAGGTAGTGCTTTACATCACTTCCCGTTCATTCATGACTTTCTCAATGGGGAGAGCACTCACTATAGAGGCTTTTCCCCCTTCAGAAACTGGTTGATAGTAAATGTTTTACTATCAACAGTTTCTGAATGAATGGGAAGCCTCTGTACTGAGTGCTTTCCATTCATTGAGTGGTGAGGCTGCAGAAAAGAGACTGAGGACTCAATTTTTTTTCTATTTCAAAAAGGAAATGTCAGGGATCTGTTTAGACCCCTGCTATTTCCCCGAAGCCCCCCAACAGAAAAAATAAATAATAATAAAAAATAAAGAAAGAAAACAAAACCTCCCCCCACACACACATATTATACATGTGCAACAGTGTGCGCCATATTGTGGTGTACGCCATGTATATGCACTGAGGTGCGTTAGAACCTATAACACAGTGCTTGAATTTTTTTCTTTTTAGAATAACATTACTTTAACTGTGGCAGTGCATGGCAAAGCATTGTGATGCATTGCTGTGCATTGATACACTGTGTTGAGATTAAATGTATGTCTGTATCATTTTATCACAATACATATACCAGCACAGCGCACAAAAGATTTTTAACATAAGTTGCTTATTCACAGTTTTGCGTTCCTTAATTTTTTTACCGTTTCGCAGAAAAACGCAATTTAAAATTTACAAATATTTATTATTTATGAACTCAATACAGTTTTATCTTTTCGATTTAGTCAGAAAAGTATTTTTTTGTGCACTGATACTGATTTTAGTATGCTTTTATCAATTGAATTGTGTATTTTTATCGGTTTAATATTGATTTGACAAACATTTGCGCAATTTTACAGGACCTACAAAATTAGTAGCAACTTCTTTTTATTCTACCGGGCCTGTGCTTTCAGAAAATATATGGTTTTGGGGGGTCTTTTACAAACGCTAGCAACGCAGCAATAGAAAATCAAAATAATAGGAAAAATTGCAAAAATGGTGTGGCCAGCTGAGGTTAAAAGAGTTCCAGAGGGCTTGGCAGTGAAAGGGTTAAATGTTGTAACTTTCACCATATTTTTAAACACATGGATTTAAGTATTGGCATTGCTTGTTTTAATATTTTTACACATTCAAGAGATGTCACAGTTAGGTTGCTATGGTCTTTCCAATCTTGTCAGGTAAGCATTAGTTTTTGTTATTGTTAACCATTGCAAACACACTGATGTATGGTTGGGAGTAGGGGTGTGTAATTTCTGCTACTAAATTGATACTCCTTCTAATCTTAAATATTGGGTTATATAACCGTGTAACAGGCAGCTGGCTCACATGTCAGGTAGGCCAGCATCACATCTTCTGCTGAAGTGGGACTTGACTAAGTACATAAGTACATAATTGTATCTTCTGTGTCGTTAATGTTTGGGGCCTGGTATGAGGAGAGCTAAACCATTTTCCAGTAGATTCACCACAGTCTGGTTGTTTATTGATCTGAGCAGTAATCAACTTGCCAACTTCTGAGAAAAAATAATAATCGCTAACCTTTACAGGATTAGCAGGTATATTGTAGAGAGGGATTATTGCACAAAGTAAAAAGAGTATGCCATGTTAATTAGCCTGGTCATGATATTTATGCATCGTCCCCCTTCCCTGGTCAGCGATGTCCCAACACAGGATAACACTACCAGTGGCTCTGAAGGGGTTATCTACTGTAAAATGAAATAACGGGTCTCCGTGTCTTTGCTCTTTATAAACCTTTATTATAGATCCACAGCACACCTTGATTACTAGGGTCGGTAGATATGGGTTACAGCAGCTCTGAATTTCTCTCTTCTAGGGACACATTCACTCGCTACACCCATCAACAGTTAACGCCCTTTCTGATGATCAATTGAAGAGAGGTCCAGACTGTAGTTATGATGCTTGAAACTTTTATTGGAGAACTTCAGGGAGAGAGGAGAAAGGTTAGGATCATCCAGGCAGATGTAGACTCCATTGCTTTTCAGAGTGTGGTTACTGTTTCCATGCACAGCAGGTCGAACACCTGACATAGCATTACTTGAAGTAGAAGTTACTGATCCTTGTCATTAGCAGTAGCAACCACTGGACCTGCTGCCACCAGGTTTCATGGAGATTCCATGGCCAGTCCCCAGGCTTATAGGCCCAGCCAGCTCAGGCAGTCCAGCGCAGCCTCCCCACAGGCTGGGCCCGGGGGAGGAAGAGAGAGCTCACATGGTCTGCCCCAAGTATTTATCTCCTCCCCCAGCATGCACCACTGGCCATCGTTCAACAGTGATTGGCTGGGGAGGGATATCCACTCATAGCAATCTGACAATCACTAAATTTAAGAGCACCCTTTCCACTTGGGCGTTACATTTATAATATATGAAATGTATTCTAAAATAAATTATATGTCATGTACAAAAGAACTCTTTGGCTTTTTTACAGTGTTCCCCAAAAAAATCTAAGCCAGGTTGAAGCAGAAATATACTCACCTCCCCTTCCGTGAGCTTTATCTTTGGCACCAACATCTTCTTAGTTGTACAGTGAGCTGCGCATGTGAACAAACAGATAAGAATCCTTTATTGCAGAAGAGACATAGGGGTTGAGTTACTAAAGACAAATAGGCTGTTCACTTTGCAAGGACATTTTCTTTAGCTTAGTGAATGTGGTGAAGCTCTGTTGCTTTTCATCATCCAATCATATGCAAGGAAACAATACTGTTTTTCTATTTTACTTGCACATGATTGGGTATTCTTTACAAAGTGAATTTTCACCACATTCACTAAGCAAAGGGAAACGTTTCCTTGCAAAGAGCAAATTTCCTTGCAAAGTGAACACCCTATTTGCCCTTAGTAAATCAACCCCCTAGTATGTAAAGTTCTACTTTAACACCAGTAAAACAAATATAGGTCTATTCACTAAGCTGCCGTAGGCAGCCGAGTGAATGACCGACCTAAAGCGAAGTGAGACGAACTCTGTTCGGCTATTCAATTCAGGCTGGTACGGCTGATTTCAGCCGTACATCGGCTGAAATCAGCCGTACATCGGGTGGCTTCGCGTTGCTTCGGGTCGGCCGAACATGCCTGGCAGGCTACTCGCTGCTGTTCGGTCTATTCTCATAGATGCCGAACAGCAGTGAGTGAATAGCTGAATGCCGCTGAGCAATAGCCAATAGCAAACTAGCATTGTACCCGCCCTCTGCTGCTGTCAATCAGTAGTGGTGGACCTGATGGAGAACTGCAGCAGAGGGCGGGTGCAATGCTAGTTTGCTATTGGCTATTGCAAATTGAAATTGCCAATAGGAATCTAGCAATGAATTCCTATGGCCAAAAATGTTTCTTTTTTTTTTCTACTCTGACATCGCTCCGTGTCAGAATGAAAAAAAAAGAAAAAGCAGTGTTTCTCTCCTTGGCGACCGGGAGCGGGAGACTCCCGGAGCGCCCGGGAGAGTTTGCTGTCTGGAGATCAGTGTCCCTAGTTAGCTGGTATCCAGGGACGCTGATCTCTCTGCAAGTGGCCGGAGCCAATGCTTTTAGCGCGGCTCAGCCGAGCCGAGACATATGCGTTCGGCTCCACTGAGCCGCTCGGCCAAGTTCGGGAGCTGTACGGGCTATTGTGAATAGCCCGTACAGCAGCCTTCGGTTCTACTGAACCGAAGGGGTCCTGAGGCCGAAGCTAGCCGAACGATCGGCTGAAGCTACGGCTAGATCCTTCGGCTGCTTCGTGAATAGACCCCATAGTGTTAAAGCTCTTCTCATCTAAAGCTGGGAATGGCCCCCAAAAAAGTGTGGCAGGCTAACATTTACTTCTGAGGGGTTGGATCCTCGATGTATGTTTGGGTGAAAAACAGTTGTGCGTCTGTCACTTTAGTCTTTTTATAATTTTATTGCTGACTTCAACTTTGGGAGAGCAGCAGATCTTAAAGATTACAAAGTGAATCAGAATTTTCAAAACCCCAATTTAGTATAGCTTATGTTTGCCTTTCTCTAGGTTTTTGGTAGACATTAGCACTACGAAAAGCAGCCAAACTCAATCGTATGACTCTTTAAGAGTAGTCACAGTCTTTTCTTTAAGTTGTAATGGACCTCTTTGGACAATTTAGGCCTTTGACTTTTTAAAAGCAGCCAACTTTTTAAATGTGTGTGCATTGTCAGGACTCACAGCACTGTTTTTCATACTTTTTTAATGGACTCTTTCACAGGCCAGAGTCCTAGAAATTCAAAATTCCCTCCACAGGATCTTTGATCTGTCTCTACTGAGGGTCGGATTGTTATCTGTAAACTCCAATCAGCTGATTCCTCTCTGTTCTGCTGAGCTCAGTGTGCTGACCACTCCTCATGAGAGCACACACTCAACTCTGAGGAGAGAGCAGAGAAGAGAACTCCTCCCTATGAGTCATCATCACATCTCATAGCTTTGTGTGTGTGGGCGATCTCCTCTTAGCTCTGTGTGTGTCTGTGTGTGTGTGTGTGTGTGTGTGTGTGTGTGATGGAGGTCTCCTGCACATGTTGTGTCTGTAGACCTTCTCTCTGCGACTGTGTTCTGTGTGTGAGGGAGATCTCCTGCACTTGTTGAGTCTGTAGACTTTCTCTCTGTCACTGTTTTCTATGTGTCTGTGTGTGAGGGAGATCTCCTGCACTTGTGTCTGTAGACTTTCTCTCTGTCACTGTGTTCTGTGTGTGAGGGAGATATCCTGCACTTGTTGTCTGTAGACCTTCTCTCTGTCACTGTGTTCTGTGTGTCTGTGTGTGTGAGGGAGATCTCCTGCACTTGTTGTGTCTGTAGACCTCCTCTCTGTCACTGTGCTCTGTGTGTCTCTCTCAGATATCTCCTTCTCCAGGGCCAGATTTACTCTCTCTGCTGCCCCAAGTCCAGGTTCCTCAATGTGCAGTCAATGTGCAGCTTACTACCTAACACCCTTAAAAACAATGTTGCATGTGGTGGCACAGTGGTACAGTGGTTAGCACTTCTGCCTTGCAGCACTAAGGGACCCTGGTTCATATCCCGGTCAGGACACTGTCTGCAAGGTGTTTGCATGTTCTCCCTGTGCTTTCATGGGTTTCCTCCCACAATCCAAAGACATGCTGTTAGGTCAATTGGCTCTCATATGCAAGTGAGACAGGGACCTTAGCTTGTAAGCTCCTTGAGGGCAGGGACTGATGTGAATGTGCACATCAGTGTTAAGCGCTGCTTAAAATTGTCAGCACTATATAAATAATAAAGAAAATAAATGTGCCCAGTCCTTCACTACCTTTTGCTAATGATTAGCACAATAGTTTACAAATATCGCAGCACTGAAAGCTTGCATTGCATAATGTAGACCTGGATTTATGTCCTAATTTGGACCTTCCAGCTATGACACACTGGAGAGTAGACATGTGCGATTCGTTTCGTTCCGAATCGAAATTCGGACGAATTTTCGGAAATTCAGACATTCGGATGTATCCGAATTCCGAATTACAGACATAACGAATGCAAACGAATCCGAATTTCCATTTCCGAAATTCAGTAGCGGTAGTTCGAACGTTCGTTTCTTTCTGGGTTCTTATTCGTTTCGTTCGTTGGAGCAAAGTGACATTAGAGAAGGAGAAAAATATTTTTTCCCCCTCAAATGTCACGAACGAACGAAACGAATAAGGAAACAAATAAGAACAGAAAACGAAACGAACGTTCGACCTACCGCTCCCGAATTTCGTCCGAATCCGAATTCCGAATCCGAATTGACTTTCACACCCGAATCCCAAAAAACGAAATAACACAAATTCGAATTTAAAACGAAACGAAACTAAACAAATTTTTTGGCAGTGCACATGTCTGGTGGAGAGAAGAGGCCATACAAAGGTAAACAAATTCACACTTCATCTCTGCATGAGGCACAAGACACCACAAAACACATTTTTTTTTGGACTGGAGGTGATTTGTTAATTATAATGTGGTTAGGCAATGTGACCATGTTTAGAGCCAAATATTGCCTAACAGAGTCCTTAAGAAGTTCAATGGATAACTGTCATTCATATCTAATTGAATAAAATCCAAACACACATTCCATAGAAGTTTATAAATATTTAATCTTCATAATTATAGCATGACAAATGAATGAAAAAGAACACCCTTTAAAACTTCCAATATACAGTACATACAAACCTAGTTATGTCACACACTAGGTAAGCTAATTTTCTATATCCTTCCACAGTGCACAATGGAAAAGCTCAGCTTTTGTGATCTCAAGTAAAGTATACAGACAAAAATTAAAGAGCATGTAAGACCTCAAGAATATGCATTTGTGCTGCAAATTGGTCTATTTTCTGTAATTATGACTTGAGCGGCTTTTTGTAATCATTAGCTAGTTACCTGTGAACTGCTTGTATAGGCCTCGCTTTACAACAACACATTGAATATAACATGCTGATGGGTACTGCCCTATATTTAAATGCCCTTCTGACTGTTGCCATTGTTCTATAGTGTTTAAACCCATTTGCAGTCTTGTATGCTAATTTCGTTCTTGAAGTCATGAAATGGATACAATATTATTTCTTAAAAATGTAAACTTACAGAACTTGTTTCTATGCCTATATTGTATTTTGTCAGTATGACTATACTGTATAGTTGCAGTTAAGATTGGGTGTTGTGGGTTTCTGCTTCAAAATATGTAATTACATGCATATCTAGCATGGATTGTTCATAAAGAGAATAATGATCTTATATTCTTTGTTGGAGCATACTTGTGATTGGGATGACAACATACTTTCTGTGTAATTCGTTTTGTCTCCAACTGACCACACACAACCTTTTTTGTAAAAATGGCACACCTACTTTAGAAAAAAAGATGTTCAGTATACAGATAAAGACTAATGTGTTTCTATTAATTGGCAATTGTTTTTTTTTTTTTGCCTATGTATAAAATTTTAATCCATATGATGTATAAATCCAAAACAGGCTATGCCTTTACTTCAGCTAAAGCCCAACTAGTGCATTTTGTCCCAGGGGTTGTCTATGATTGTTGAGCTCCAAAAATGGTTTACAGATTATAAAAAGAAACATGAAATCAAATGCACTTTTTTGGAGACTCTTGAGAGAACATTTCAGGAGACAAAGTTTAGGAAGAAACGACTTCTTGGGGGTCAAGAGGCAGCTCATAGTTGTATGTTTCATCTCCTTGCTGGTGGTAGGGAGGGACAAGTGGAGCCTCGATAATGAGAAGACCTTCTGGAGAAAGTGAGGCAAACACTGTCACGGGATCCACCTCTGGGGGCAACCTGGAAGTGAACATACAGAATATGCAATTTAGGAGCAATCACATAGCATAAATAAATAACAAACATTGTATAGCATGGAGTAGAATACTGAGTGGAGTTTACTAGCTGCTAAAAATGATAGTTTTAAAAGAAATACAAATAATAATATTTTAAAGCAACTTTATGTAACCAATGGCTTAAAAAAATAAATTAGCAGTAATTCTGTGGTATGTAGAGGCTTATACAATTCTGTCATTATGAGGCAATAGTTTTGTAACTGTACTTGTCAGTTTCTTAATGGTATTGAATAGGCTGTACAGTGATTCAGGTTCTAAGCAGTGCCTGTAGAAAAACTTTTAGGTGTTCTTCTCGGAAACCCAAGGGCCTTGAATTCTATGCTGCTCTAATCTGCAAGGTTTAACTTTGCATTAAACCTGGTAATCATTATGCTTGCCACCTCTCACCTCCATTTTCTGCCATTCATAATAATGGGCCAATACTGCCAGGAGTTGTCAAACCTTGCACATTGCAGTGGCCTAGCACTTGAGGTTTCCAAGCTTCACAAGAGAACGCTAAAGGTGTGTAGTTTTGTGGTCCCTTCTTTGCAGTGCTGGAGTACAAGGGCACTGACACGTGTAGTTTAAGGCCTATTATAGTTCTGTGTTTCATGATGATCTTTGCCTTTCCCCATTGCTGTGTCACCAGAATAGCCTATAGAAGAGCTAAGTGTAACAGGTTCAACTGTCATTTAGCATGCCAGAACATCTTTCTAACTGACCAAACTTGCCTAAAGCAGCATGGAAACAATATGCATCTTTCCACAATACCTTCAAACTGAAAAAAGCAAGGACTTTCCCAAATCTTCCTTTGCAGCATATTTTCTATACCATTACAGGTGCACGATAACATTTTTAAAATAAGAGCTTTGTATATTATCTCCATAGCATTGTATGCAAGATCATTAGATCGTATTATGGGGAGAAAAATTAGGAACATTTTTTATATAGCTGATGGTACTATGTATTCTCATGGCATTATATTTTTAGTCTTTAGCATAAACATTTTTGGGGTAGTCCATGAGCCTTTTTGAAAAGGATTATAAGCCATTGTTATTTTCATCTATTACAGTTTTTGAGGTTGTTATTTTTCAATATTATTTAAAGCTAAATACTGCCGCAGAGAGATGGATTTAGAATGTGTACCAACTGGAATGCAGTGCCTCAACTTCTTCTCCAGAATATGAGCAAGATAAAAGGCATTCATATTTATGGGGGAAAGAAAACAATTCTTAATGTGAACCTATGCTCCATTTTAAAATTTTGAAGTAAACTTGCTACCTCCGGATGACGCCTGTTATTACTTTTACTACCAAGGAAAACCTAATCTGTTATCCTCTACAATTGACCGTTACTTGCTCTGACTTTTTGGCTAAGCTTCACCAACTGCCCTTCCAGGGTCCAATAAGAGTTTCTCATTGCCCAGTAAATAGTGGATTTTTTAGTTTGTGAAGCTTAGCCATGAAGTCCAGCAAAACTAAAACAGACAGGGACACACAAGAATCTTTTCTGACTAATGAACACATTAGTGGGCATAGTGTTTAAAATTATGTACAGTTCAGCAGCATTCTGAGTGTTGTTTTCTGTGATATTTCATTATAGTGGATCCCTTGTTCTTTCTTTTTTGTTTAAAATCAAGAGGTCGACATTGTTAAAAAAAAAAAGAAGCTTTGCTTGAATACCTACTGTATTTGCTGGCGTATAAGACTACTTTTTATACTTAAAAACATCCCCCGAAAATCGGGGGTTGTCTTATACGCAGGGTATACAATGTATAAATTTAGATCTTTTAGGCCAAGCTGGCCCAAAACGAACATCCCTAATCTGTCAGCCCGCTGGTTGTGCAGTAATTCTGTATGTACGGTAGCTTCGGCTACATAAAGTAGCTGAGCCAATTACGGCGAGCGATGTACACAACCTCTGCCAATCCAAGCAAGCTTTGTATTCATTAATAGAATACATTGCTCGCTGTGATTGGCTCAGCGCGGCATACCGTATGTAGCTGAAGCTACCGTACATACAGTATTACCGCACATCCATCAATTATGTTTTTTAATGGTGTTGCCTGGGAAGTGGGGTAGTCTTATATGACGTGTATAGCCCAAAACCTATGATTTAAGTGGAAAATTAAGGGGTCGTCTTCTACACCCAGTCGCCTTATACGCCGGCAAATACGGTATCTTCAATTTGAAGTTTTCCCTTTCCAGTAATGCCTCTAGATGCCACAAGTCCTATGGATTAAATGACAGCCAGGGTCATTTTGAGGTGAGACTGGGCCTTGTACTTGTTTATGTTAATACTCTCACAAGCAGAACCCTCTTAACCCTTTTGTATTGATTTGTATTGTAACTGTAATGTCTTCATTTATTTTGTAAAGCGCTGTGCAAACTGTTGGTGCTATATAAATCATGAATAATAATATTATTATTATTAATAATAATTATAATAATTAGGGATGTTCAGATACCAGTTCAGATACCAGTGCCGATACTTGGCATTTTCACGAGAACTACCAGGGTTGCACCTGGGACCTAGCTCTAGCGGTCCACCACTGTCCTGAAATCATTAGTCTGTATTGTTTTAGAAAAACTGATATTGATTTGTATTGTAACTGTAATGTCTTCATTTATTTTGTAAAGCGCTGTGCAAACTGTTGGTGCTATATAAATCATGAATAATAATATTATTATTATTAATAATAATTATAATAATTAGGGATGTTCAGATACCAGTTCAGATACCAGTGCCGATACTTGGCATTTTCACGAGAACTACCAGGGTTGCACCTGGGACCTAGCTCTAGCGGTCCACCACTGTCCTGAAATCATTAGTCTGTATTGTTTTAGAAAAACTGTCACATGACAATAAACAACAATATATCAGTACTTGTATCTATGAGTACTTGGACAAGTATCAGTACTTGTACTTGAAAAAAATGGTGCATCCCAAATATATATTTATTTAAAAAATCATACATTAAAACAGAGATGTACCAATCCCAGGAGGCCCGTATGCTCCTTAAAAAATTACAGCTGCCTCCTAACTTTTGAATTTTTCTGTAGTCTAGTCTTTGAGCTGGAAAAGTCTCTGCATATGTACTTGTACTTGTACCAAGTATGGTACTTGATATCTGAACATCCCTAATAATAATTAATAATAATAATACAAATAATCTTTCAGTCCTTGGTTTGGTCCCTTCACTTGTAAAAACTGCCCATGTGAGGCTAGACCAGGCCTATGCTAGAACGTGAACCCTGTGTGTTAGATTATGTTTATGCATCTGTTCCAATCACAAAATAGTGGCCTTTTCTAAATCACACTATAAGACCTATGTATAGCTAAAGCAATGCAAATGGTGTAATGGCCACATTAATACATCTCTCTTACTAGTCATGTAGACTTAAATGGAGTAACTTTGCAATTCTTCATGATAATATTTATTTTCACTCAGAGGTACAATTTCAAGTTAAATATATGAATCACGATCCTATCTCTATTGTAGCAACTTCAGTGAAACCTATCATCTACTCCTTGTTCTTTGTCTGCTGACTGCCAGTTTCATACAAGTGTAATTGTCTGATGAATCCATATTATAAAGTTTTATGGCATATGCTTGGCATAGATTGTAACTGACTGTAAAGAGGCAGATTATGGAGACTTTGTTGTAAATGGGCATTGGAATGCAGAACATTGTATGCAGTTTACCTGAGATATTCAGAATGTGGGAATGGCAAACATGAATTCATTTTACAATTATTTTCAGATTGTTTAGGGCAGAATAAAAAATACATACACTAGCAAATCCAGCTATTTCACTGCTAATAGTCACAATGTAGAAAATCAGCCATTTTCCTATTTTTACAATAGAGAATAGAACAGACTATTTCACTAGCACAAACATGTTTCATTAAATGTCAAGAGCACATGATGGCCTTTTCAAAGCAGAAAAATATTTCAAGCCTGTACTCTCATATGAATACAATAATGTATATATCTGGTTTAATTCTCATAATACATTTGATACTGCTGAATGGAAGAGCTGAATATTTATTTTTAATACAAAGAAACCATGTTAAGCGTTACATGTTAAAAACTTACGACAGGTTCAGTTTACTGTCATTATGAGGCAATAGTTTTGTAACTGTACTTGTCAGTTTCTTAATGGTATTGAATAGGCTGTACAGTGATTCAGGTTCTAAGCAGTGCCTGTAGAAAAACTTTTAGGTGTTCTTCTCGGAAACCCAAGGGCCTTGAATTCTATGCTGCTCTAATCTGCAAGGTTTAACTTTGCATTAAACCTGGTAATCATTATGCTTGCCACCTCTCACCTCCATTTTCTGCCATTCATAATAATGGGCCAATACTGCCAGGAGTTGTCAAACCTTGCACATTGCAGTGGCCTAGCACTTGAGGTTTCCAAGCTTCACAAGAGAACGCTAAAGGTGTGTAGTTTTGTGGTCCCTTCTTTGCAGTGCTGGAGTACAAGGGCACTGACACGTGTAGTTTAAGGCCTATTATAGTTCTGTGTTTCATGATGATCTTTGCCTTTCCCCATTGCTGTGTCACCAGAATAGCCTATAGAAGAGCTAAGTGTAACAGGTTCAACTGTCATTTAGCATGCCAGAACATCTTTCTAACTGACCAAACTTGCCTAAAGCAGCATGGAAACAATATGCATCTTTCCACAATACCTTCAAACTGAAAAAAGCAAGGACTTTCCCAAATCTTCCTTTGCAGCATATTTTCTATACCATTACAGGTGCACGATAACATTTTTAAAATAAGAGCTTTGTATATTATCTCCATAGCATTGTATGCAAGATCATTAGATCGTATTATGGGGAGAAAAATTAGGAACATTTTTTATATAGCTGATGGTACTATGTATTCTCATGGCATTATATTTTTAGTCTTTAGCATAAACATTTTTGGGGTAGTCCATGAGCCTTTTTGAAAAGGATTATAAGCCATTGTTATTTTCATCTATTACAGTTTTTGAGGTTGTTATTTTTCAATATTATTTAAAGCTAAATACTGCCGCAGAGAGATGGATTTAGAATGTGTACCAACTGGAATGCAGTGCCTCAACTTCTTCTCCAGAATATGAGCAAGATAAAAGGCATTCATATTTATGGGGGAAAGAAAACAATTCTTAATGTGAACCTATGCTCCATTTTAAAATTTTGAAGTAAACTTGCTACCTCCGGATGACGCCTGTTATTACTTTTACTACCAAGGAAAACCTAATCTGTTATCCTCTACAATTGACCGTTACTTGCTCTGACTTTTTGGCTAAGCTTCACCAACTGCCCTTCCAGGGTCCAATAAGAGTTTCTCATTGCCCAGTAAATAGTGGATTTTTTAGTTTGTGAAGCTTAGCCATGAAGTCCAGCAAAACTAAAACAGACAGGGACACACAAGAATCTTTTCTGACTAATGAACACATTAGTGGGCATAGTGTTTAAAATTATGTACAGTTCAGCAGCATTCTGAGTGTTGTTTTCTGTGATATTTCATTATAGTGGATCCCTTGTTCTTTCTTTTTTGTTTAAAATCAAGAGGTCGACATTGTTAAAAAAAAAAAGAAGCTTTGCTTGAATACCTACTGTATTTGCTGGCGTATAAGACTACTTTTTATACTTAAAAACATCCCCCGAAAATCGGGGGTTGTCTTATACGCAGGGTATACAATGTATAAATTTAGATCTTTTAGGCCAAGCTGGCCCAAAACGAACATCCCTAATCTGTCAGCCCGCTGGTTGTGCAGTAATTCTGTATGTACGGTAGCTTCGGCTACATAAAGTAGCTGAGCCAATTACGGCGAGCGATGTACACAACCTCTGCCAATCCAAGCAAGCTTTGTATTCATTAATAGAATACATTGCTCGCTGTGATTGGCTCAGCGCGGCATACCGTATGTAGCTGAAGCTACCGTACAGTCAGTATTACCGCACATCCATCAATTATGTTTTTTAATGGTGTTGCCTGGGAAGTGGGGTAGTCTTATATGACGTGTATAGCCCAAAACCTATGATTTAAGTGGAAAATTAAGGGGTCGTCTTCTACACCCAGTCGCCTTATACGCCGGCAAATACGGTATCTTCAATTTGAAGTTTTCCCTTTCCAGTAATGCCTCTAGATGCCACAAGTCCTATGGATTAAATGACAGCCAGGGTCATTTTGAGGTGAGACTGGGCCTTGTACTTGTTTATGTTAATACTCTCACAAGCAGAACCCTCTTAACCCTTTTGTATTGATTTGTATTGTAACTGTAATGTCTTCATTTATTTTGTAAAGCGCTGTGCAAACTGTTGGTGCTATATAAATCATGAATAATAATATTATTATTATTAATAATAATTATAATAATTAGGGATGTTCAGATACCAGTTCAGATACCAGTGCCGATACTTGGCATTTTCACGAGAACTACCAGGGTTGCACCTGGGACCTAGCTCTAGCGGTCCACCACTGTCCTGAAATCATTAGTCTGTATTGTTTTAGAAAAACTGTCACATGACAATAAACAACAATATATCAGTACTTGTATCTATGAGTACTTGGACAAGTATCAGTACTTGTACTTGAAAAAAATGGTGCATCCCAAATATATATTTATTTAAAAAATCATACATTAAAACAGAGATGTACCAATCCCAGGAGGCCCGTATGCTCCTTAAAAAATTACAGCTGCCTCCTAACTTTTGAATTTTTCTGTAGTCTAGTCTTTGAGCTGGAAAAGTCTCTGCATATGTACTTGTACTTGTACCAAGTATGGTACTTGATATCTGAACATCCCTAATAATAATTAATAATAATAATACAAATAATCTTTCAGTCCTTGGTTTGGTCCCTTCACTTGTAAAAACTGCCCATGTGAGGCTAGACCAGGCCTATGCTAGAACGTGAACCCTGTGTGTTAGATTATGTTTATGCATCTGTTCCAATCACAAAATAGTGGCCTTTTCTAAATCACACTATAAGACCTATGTATAGCTAAAGCAATGCAAATGGTGTAATGGCCACATTAATACATCTCTCTTACTAGTCATGTAGACTTAAATGGAGTAACTTTGCAATTCTTCATGATAATATTTATTTTCACTCAGAGGTACAATTTCAAGTTAAATATATGAATCACGATCCTATCTCTATTGTAGCAACTTCAGTGAAACCTATCATCTACTCCTTGTTCTTTGTCTGCTGACTGCCAGTTTCATACAAGTGTAATTGTCTGATGAATCCATATTATAAAGTTTTATGGCATATGCTTGGCATAGATTGTAACTGACTGTAAAGAGGCAGATTATGGAGACTTTGTTGTAAATGGGCATTGGAATGCAGAACATTGTATGCAGTTTACCTGAGATATTCAGAATGTGGGAATGGCAAACATGAATTCATTTTACAATTATTTTCAGATTGTTTAGGGCAGAATAAAAAATACATACACTAGCAAATCCAGCTATTTCACTGCTAATAGTCACAATGTAGAAAATCAGCCATTTTCCTATTTTTACAATAGAGAATAGAACAGACTATTTCACTAGCACAAACATGTTTCATTAAATGTC
Source organism: Nanorana parkeri (assembly GCF_000935625.1). Classification (NCBI taxonomy): domain Eukaryota; kingdom Metazoa; phylum Chordata; class Amphibia; order Anura; family Dicroglossidae; genus Nanorana; species Nanorana parkeri. The sequence goes on from NW_017307818.1 coordinate 134,341, forward strand.
AAGAGCACATGATGGCCTTTTCAAAGCAGAAAAATATTTCAAGCCTGTACTCTCATATGAATACAATAATGTATATATCTGGTTTAATTCTCATAATACATTTGATACTGCTGAATGGAAGAGCTGAATATTTATTTTTAATACAAAGAAACCATGTTAAGCGTTACATGTTAAAAACTTACGACAGGTTCAGTTTTAAAAAAAACACTGATGGAGCTATGGAAAAATAAATAAAAATACTTACCTTCTTTCTAGGTGTCCTGAGCTGGGTCTCATGACATCATGGGTCCTCCTCTGCTGAGCACCATTTAAGCCAGAAAACGTTTTACTGGATTGGTGACAAGGTAACTGGGGGACAGTGCCAGAGACCAGGCGAACATGAAAGCCATTCCTTTGTAATGTGCGATAAAATGGCCACTTAGTGGTTTCACCTGAAAGCCTGTGCAACAATGCAGTATCACAAAGAGACAAGAACAGATACTCAAACTATACCGAGAAGTGCCTGAACAAGAACCTTCATTGTAAAAACACCAGATATTAGTATTTAAAATGCGCTTAAAGGCATTTTTTAGTGTTAAATAGAACAGGAAAGGGCTAGACCCTGCCAGTTTTTTATCGCAATACGTGTCCCTACTAGGGAGATTCACCCCTCTATTTGTCCTGTTGACCATTGTGATGCAGACAGAAAGTAATGGGAAGTTTTAGAGTTGTGGCCAGAGCAAGAAGTGAGGGGATATCCTCCAACTATGACAACTCTAAAGTAAAAAATCTATTTACTTTCCATTTTATTTCCTGTTGCATCTCCAGGACAGGAAATGAAGGGAAATCTCCCCAGTGGGAAACACTCAGCATAAAACAATCTGGTAAAGATTTTAACCCTTTCCTACTCTATCCATAAATAACAAAAAGGAGGTTTTGCTGCTACACTTAAAGTGACATTAAAGTCACAATTCCCCCCCAATGCTGCTTTAAGGACTTACCTTAAATGATGCCTCTTGATCCGATCATCTTCTTCTTTCCAGTAGTTTTCAGGAGTCCCTCCAGTGTTGGTGCCAGTCTCTAATCCAGCGTTGACTGCTGTATCCCACGGTGTCTGTCCGACGTGCACGCTCACGGCCGTGTGCATTTACTTACATTGTGTCTCTCCCCTTCCCCCTGCCGAAAATCTCTACTGCGCATGTGCCCGCCTCCTCATCCTTCATGGCCGCTCGAGAATCTTCAGATCTGCACAAGGGAGCGAGCGGTGGAGACACAGATAGTAATAACCTATTTGGTAACTTTGTAAAATGTTTTTGCATATATCTACTGCTTGCTAGCAGTAGATATATGTAAAAACAAAAGTGACTTTAATACTACTTTAAGTATAGCATTTAGAGTTCTATATCAGATAGAAGTAGGAGATCAGCTAAAACAATGCAAGGTTATGACTTAGTAGTTGCCCAATTTGTTGTTTATACATTTAGTTTTTACTTTACTTACTTACAGGTATATATTGCTGGCACTTTTCTGCTGCAGTTTGAGAAAGAATAATAAACTGCTTATATCCCTTCCCCCAATTAAGCTTACACTCCAAGGTCCCTGTGCACACATATGCATGCCAGAGCTACATTTGTGCATTATATACTGGATAATTTACCATTTCTAATCATCTTTTATTTTGTATGTTATGGGAAACAATAGATATGCATGTACATGGGAACAGCTTAGTGTATTCATGTGTATTAATGTTTTAAAACAACTTTTGTGTGGGTGTTTTGCAGTTAAATGTACATGATGTCAGATATGTTCGCTCAATGTATATGCAAGATGCACTTGGCTTAGTCATGCTGCACAATGATGGGGCATTGGTGCATGCTCTCACCTCTGCCTCTTCTATGCTGGTGTGTGGGCTTATAAGCAGACAAGACAGCCTTTGTTCAAATCAGCCGTCTCTGTGCTTGTCAATGTCCATGCCAGCATTTACCACCAATAAGTCTACCTGGTCTATTTATTCATAGAGATTATTTACAACTTTCATGGTGGCTTAAAGCCTAACTCCAGGTTGTTCTCTTATTTTTCAGTGTCACCCATGAAAGTCTAAAAAAAATTAATCACATCAGTGCTGCTCTTTCCGTCATCCAGGACCACCCGATAAAGAAATGACGAGGACCCAGCATCTCACATGGGCGATTAGAGACATCAGAAAAGGGTAAGTAAAAAAAAAACATAACATGCTGTGGGCAGAAGGCTCAAGAGGGGAGTCCATAGTTGGTCTTTAAAATCCTCTTTAACTCTAGAGAAGACAAATCAGTGCTGCATCCAAAGATACAGGTCCCTGATCATGTGAATGTGGCTTTACTGTTTACCTTTCCCAGTTCCATCTCTAGCGGTCAGGTCTGACTGACTCTGATTTAAAACAACAGGTTCTCTATTTCAGCAGAGATTTTATTTCAGCAGTTGTCAGAGAGGGAAGCAGAGAGTGGTACTAAATAGACAAGGAAGATATCTGTTCTTCCTTAAGCCAGTTGTTAGAAACCCAAGAGCTACCATGATTATCATGTTAAGATGACAGTGGTGTGCACACAGCACTTTACTCTTCTATACAGAACACCCCTGACTGCTGGAGGCACTTGCTATCTTGATCTAGGAGAACAAAGGGGATCAGATTATTGTAACCAATGGAAACTGCAGCATATCTTGTTATTCTTGGGCCCTGCAGGGAGATAGATAGCCACTAGAAGATCTGAGAAATTTGCATATGTAATAAAATCACAGAAATGTGGTAAAGCATCCAAGAAAAATGTGTCACATTAAGTAACTTTATTGCCTAGTTCTGGTCACATTAAACAATCAAAATGGTTTTCATCTACCATCTGCGTGTTGATAAAGAAATTATTGCTCATTTTTGCAAAGTAATGGACTAGCAGTCATGCTTACCTTACTCCATGGTTCCACGAAAGGCAGTACTGGAATGTGGGTTCTCCTATCAGTGGTAATGTTAAATCCTAATAACGTGGTCACTGGCCCTGAACTGATTGATGTGAGGTGTGATGATGCCAGAGAGAAAGGAGGCAACAAGACAGGCATGAAGAGCAACTTCGGTGGACTGGTCTCCACTACCGGAACTGACAGGAAAGACGTTTTAGACTGTGAAGAAAGGTCTTTCTTTACAACAGACTGACAATAAATAGGTAAATGCTCATTGTCCTCCTCCACTGGGTTTATAGGCATGATAATTGTCTGTCCTGCCCAGTGTGATGCGGGTAAATCCATCTATTATTAAAACTTTATGAACTCAGTCATAGAATTTTACAATGTATGTCTTATGCTTGATGTATCCAGTAAAGGGAATGTGATATTTGTGCAATTATATATTTATAATATAGGACACACCAGAATGTTTGACTCAAAACAGAGAATAGCTACTTAAACAGTGCTGGATACAAGATTGCTCTGATATTGCTATATTCTTTAATACCATTGCCTGTACTGTTAAATGTGGAGTCACTTTACTCATTGCAAGACATACACAGTAAGGTAGATGTGGGGCAGATCCTATGTGCATCTGTTCACTTACCCATAGGCAAAACAACTCAATTCTGACCCTGCAATGGCTTTTTTTTGCTGCTGCTAATGTGGCTTGCAACTAAATTAGCATATTAGCAATTTAATGTGGCAATACAAAGAACAGATATATATGTGTGTATATATATATATATATATATATAAAATAATCCACTATAACTAAGGTGTGTAAGCAGACATATGACAACATGGCTGTTTGCTGTGGGTTGTTGTACCATGGGACAAAAATCTTTTCTTAGGAAAAGATTAATGATGGTGCACAGAGTTCAGTGATGCCATCTATCAAGGTTACCAAGAATTTCAAGGCCTCATGTATAGATGGACTTTATAATAGCAGTTCACCTTTGCATGGCATGAAGAATAGGGATAATTTAGAAATAGACCATTTAAATATATGAAAGTAATTCATATTAAGGTTTCCCTTTGATCACAAGAGCCAGAGGAAAAACTCTTATATGCATAAACTTTGAACAATGTCTGCAGTAGGTCTATACTGGCACATAGCTGATATGAAAAGAATTCAGCTGAACCAACGCTTGGCTCATCTGCATGAGCTCAAGGTCCTTTAGAGGAGGGAAACAATTATTGTTATAAACATGTCGGCTAAAGCTATTTTGCTGCTGTGTGCGTGGTATAGTAAGCTCTTTTCCTCCCCCTTTTCAGTAGCCGTCAAAGACATATCTTCCCACATGAAATCCTACCTTTTTAATAAAGCATTCCAGTCACTTGAAGTAATGAGTACAAACCAATCATTCATGTTTAACACATACAAGCAAGAGTCATACAGCTAGTAGTGATTCAGCTGCTCTCCACCATAAAACATGGTATTCTAACATTCTATAGATTAATGGATGTTTGCATTCCCTTTCAGGCTAAGATCCAAATTATATACATCCACAATTTTGTGCTGCGTACTGTACATTATTCGTTTGATTTTGATGCGATATTTGACATTGGAAGCTTTATTTTTCGATCTTCAGGACCATGTGATACCTTTGGAGATTTTGGAGAATCATCTCTAAAAACATTTGATGCTAATTATAACTAGTTGCAATTTTCATAACTGAACTGCTATACCTTTATTGCTGGGTAGACTTATTCTTGTTATCTATTTTTGTTCTCTGTACTTTAAAAGAAAAAGCAGATTTTGAATATGAAAAATATATTCCATCTTAGAAAACATACTATAAGAGGAAACGTGGTGCTTCATTATTCTCTTAGAAAGTCAAAAATTAAATAGGTGACTGCCATATATACGTGGGCCACTCATACAGCTGCTTTGCCCCAGACTTTGCTGAATTAGAACTTCTACCCTATACAATTATGGGTTGTTATGAGTGTGTCAGTATGAGTATGGCAGGTAAAGTTTCTTGCTCCTTTCCAATGTTTTTAGACAAAGTGTGTTTTCCATGGATTCATTTGCAGAATCTAATGATATACCAATGATATTACCTGAACCCAGGGCTACATTAGAATTAAAGTGTATGTAAAGCCAAGTAGGTCTATTCACATGTAACTGCTTGGTTAATAGGTTACATGCGAAGACAGGTGGCACTGGCCATTGATTTGTACAGAGTACAAATCTGACAGCTGTCCCAGTTGGCCATGGCTGTACTGTGTGCATGCAACATTTTGCTCCTCCGGCAAGGATCACTACGGCCACCTGTGTGAATGGGTCCTTAAACAGTTGTGACTAGTACAGGTGTGCCCTTACCTCCTGTTACTTTGACAAATCTAAAATGTTGGATTTCCCCTCTCTTTCTTTACCCGAGACAATGCTCACCATTGTCTCTGGCAAAGAGAGAGGATGCACTTCCTATTGGAGATACAAACCTAACAGGGGTTTCTAACATTCCCTTATTCTATTAAAAAAAGATTTCACCTTACATACACTTTAATTTAAATAATAATGACCATTCATACACACTCTGCTGGTTGAGACATGTTATATTAATGTTGTAATACCTTAAACTAGAACTGGCTAATAAAGCAACACTGTCACTGTTTTTAAAACCTGTCAAGCAGTCCTCCCTTAAAAAAAGCAAATAATGCTGTCACGTTGCCTGCGCTACTGAACATCTCTGAGTTAAAGAATCAATGCTTATCAAACAACCTATCATGACAGATCTGTCCCACTGGCTGCATGCATCCTTCATATCACCGACAGTTCTGTCTCTGTCAATTTAAAACCCCTACAATGGAAACAAACCAACCCCCTGACTTTACGTCTGAGGTACATTCTACGCATGGAAGACTTGACCTCAACATTTAGAACACGGAGGAGCAATTACCATCCACCTTGAGACCTTTCAGACTACAGATTGCTATCTACATGAATTGGCAGACCCGCCTCCCTAAACTTTTTTTATGGTTCTTGGGAGTGCTCTGTGTGTGATAGACTGTTCCTAATTAAAGGCACAGCCTGTTCTCTTTGGGATGGTTCACCAATGTGGGGTACCCCCCCCCCCTCCATTGCAAAGAGGTCTCCTTTCCCTCCCTTCCCTTTTATGTCCTTGTTACTGTAACTTTGTCCTGTTTCACTCCATTAATTCATCCCTCATCCACTTGACTCCTTTAGCCACCTCATCAGGGGGTGTACATCTCTATACCAGTATGTTATTCCATGAAGGTCACCATCTCCCCTGTTGTGGGAGATGCTGCTGTATGCTTCCAGGATTATCATAGTTAACGATGCACTGCCCCTTACATTCCTATTTGATTATATTGTTCACTTATGCTTTAGGGGTATTAGGCATGTTTGTCTATTAATGTCTCTGCACTATTATGTCTTTTGAGCTTTGTTTCATGCTGTAATGTGGATTGTTTTGTTGACAAATGTCACTTGGCTACTATGTATCCTATCACCAATAAACTACCGAAAAAAAACAAAACAAAAAAATGTTTGCTCAAATATCTTGGTGTCTTTTATGTATTTTTCGACACTTCTGGAAGTGTCAGATGATAACATCCCACGCTGTCCTCTGAAGGTTTTTTTTTTGTCAGTCCTTACATCACTTAAGGACACAGTGATGGCATAGGGGCCAGTGGAAGGAACCACAAAGCATAGTGGGGGACCAAGCATCCAACAACATATCCAAACATATGCTGGATGCTTAAGATCTTTGAGCAGATTTCATTCTTTAACCCTGAGGATTTTGCCGGCATGGGTAATGGACAGATAGGTATGATTGCTTTCTTTGCAGGGAGATCTGATTTTAAGATTTTACGAATGCAGAGTTGATCTAAAGCTGTTCTTTAATCTGCTTATATTTTGCCTTCTCTGGCCCCTCACTTCCCCCTCATCAACATGCTAATGAAAATTTTTTAATGAAAGCTTTCTGTTTTCATTACATACCTTATTACAGACCTGCGTGTATTAGAGAAGTACAGAAACCCTTAATGGTTGTTATGACAATGGTTGAAATAGCATAGTGAATTCCAGAGTCCAGAGACAACAGAGATGAAAAGGGATGGGGACACTACAGCTCACTTTAAAATACAAGGGCTGCTGCATGACAGTCTAAACAAGTCCTAAATGCAGTTACTATGTCATGCACAAGGCTCATAATGCAAACAAAATATTTTATTTACCTTTCCCGACTGAACCAAATCCTCCTTCATTTGTGTCTCACACACTCCCCCCTTAGGCCTTGCAGCTCATTGTGGGGGTGTTTCAGCAACAGAGGCAATGTTGTCAAACCAGAAAGCGGTGGGCAGGACTAGGTGTGGCCAAGTACAGATTGACAACCCACAGGCTTGTTACAACCCACAGGCTTGTTACTCAGCAGTGAACATCCTGAGAGCCATGCCACCTGCAACATTTTTCATCCCACTCTAGAGCAAGCAGGCACAGCCTACATAAGAGTGGCAACTCTGCTCTCAATTCAGGAACAGTTCAGTATTGTTGCCACATCATCACAAGCTGACCCAGCTGGACATCACTGGCAGGGGCAACAGATGTTTGTGGGACATTTCAGGGGGGACTAAGAGAAAACTGTAAATGCAGATGCACTTTATTAAGTGATGCAGGGCACATTTTATCAGAGATCTAGTTTTACTTTAAAAGCTTAGGTAAAAACCCTGTTCCACTCTGTCTAAATTAGAATAATCTATTTCTATACTCTAATCAGTAGTGTTTGGTAAGCATATCCACAAAGGTAATATGCTAGTTTAGAGATCCAGTGTTGTAACCCTCTTCCTTAGTTCAGTGTGTGAGCATTAAACAGGCCTGGTCTTCCCAGCACTTTGATTTATACATGTCACTGTGTACAACAGATGCATCCTATGGTGTAGTGATGCAGTTCTAGGGTATTTAAATCACTTTTATCTTCCTCTTTTATGGCTGCTCTTGTGAATGATGTCCTATTTACTGTTGTAAATAGAAATTGAAACAGATGGATTGAAAATTTCCACTGTTAACACTTTCAGCACTGAAAAACAGCCTTACAGGAAAGCCAGTAAACCCATCAGGTCTACTTGCTTACTGCATTGACATTGCACGCTGCACAGATCTTGAAAATTGCATATGTTGCATTATATACAACAGGTAATAAAGTATATTTACATTTGTTTACCTCAGTCTTTAAAAATAAGTATTGTGTGGCTTTCTCCTCATACCCCTGAATAGTAAAGGTTAAAGCTGAACTCTAGGCAAAATTAACTTACTTATACTTGTAATAGAGCAATTGAAGCCTCCGATTACTCAAAAGCCACCTTCTCAAGCTTTGTTGAAAAGGGAGCACAGGTATGTATGTAAAGAATTTAGCTTTGAATGTAGCTTAAAGGGGAACATTAAAAATAAACAAATCCTTTAAATAACATGAGTTAATCCAATAAAAGTGAAATTAAAAATAATGGCGTGGAGTTCCCCTTTAAAATTCAAACTAGACTTCATCCAGGCATGCAGCCCGAGTGTCAAGGAAAGGGAGTACAGTGAGCCTGCAGCCCCCCCCCCCTTCCTGAACCATACCAGGCCACGTGATTTTTAACATTGGAAAGGTATCTTGCAAGGCACCACTCCAAGCTCACTCCTGTGATGGACTACAATCTCACCTTTAATTAACTAATTTGTATTGACCTCATAGTCTACACGTGTTTCCCCGAAAATAGGACACTGTCTTATATTTTTTTTGGCTCAAAAAAACACACTAGGTCTTATTTTCGGGGTAGGTCTTATTTTTATTTGTTTTTAATGTATAACAATCCAAAGTTAATGCAAATCCAAATTAAATAATCCAAAATGGCAGAGTTAAGAATAGGGTGATCGGGGCAATCAGGGGTGCTGTACCTTTCCAAGAGCAATTTGGTAACCAGAAAAAGCGAAGCGCGCTTTCACCATCGATTCCTCACAGGCGGAGTGCATTTGGTATCACTCCACCTGTGACAGGAGTCGGCGCTACAGAGGAAACATCAGTTTATGCGGCTCTGCTCCCTGTGCTGCCGGCTCGCTTCCTCTAGTGCTGGCTTCATTGGCACCGCTGATTCTCTCCCGCAGCTCTTCAGGTACCCACTTATGTCACCACCGGCCCTCGGAATGGTCACTACTAGCTCTTATTTTCGGGGTAGGTCTTATATTTTAGCAATTCCCAAAAATAGTACTAGGTCTTAAAATCCCAATGATAGGGATAGGTGCTGAAATGACTGCAGATGGCGCATCACATAAGTTTGGTAGAGAAGAATGTCACCAGCACACCGGAAATCCTTTTAGGATTATCAATTTTTTATTTTATTGAGCAGATTGTCAATTGAAAAACAAGCACTTTTGGGACCTCACATGGTCCCTTCATCAGGCTCAACATTAGGGCTGCAACTAATCGGCATAATCGATTATAATCGATTATTGAAAAAGTTGTAAGACTGTTCTGGTACACCTGCACTTTTCCACACATGGTGCTCTATAATGTATTGCTGGGATTTGTATTCCTCTATAGCTGATGGTACATTGAGCTGTATATTATACATAGGAATACAAATCCCAGCAATAGTACATTATACAGCGCAATGCAGAATGCCGCCAGCTATAGAGGAATACATCAGATCCCGGCAATAGTACATAATAGCTGGCGGCATTCTGCATTGCGCTGTATAATGTTCTATTGCTGGGTTTTGTAGTCCTCTATAGCTGGTGGTATTCAGCATTGCACCACTGTATAATGTACTATTGCTGGGATTTGTTGTACTCTTTTATAGCTGGTGATATTCTGCATTGTGGAATAGCTGGCGGAATACCACCACCTATAGAAGAGTACAACAAATCCCAGCAATAATACATTATACAGTGGTATTCTGCATTGTGCTGTATAATGTACTATTGCTGGGATTTGTAGTCCTCTATAGCCGGTGCCATTCTGCATTAATTGCCGTATAATTTTACACTTTCCATTTCACTATATTGCACACCACACTATCTTTTTTCTTTTTTACTTCCATCGCTCCAAGCTTGCTCCTGTGATGGACTACAACCTCAATACAAACTAGTAGTCCCATCACTGGAGCCTTTTTTTAAACTTTTATTTTATTGTTTATCCGATTAACCGATTAATCGAACATAATAATCGGCTAACTAATCGATTTTGAAAATAATCGTTAGCTGCAGCTCTACTCAACATGCTCAATAAAATGAACAATTGATGATTCTAAAAGGATTTTCGATGTGCTGGTGACATTCTTCTCTACCATACTTTACAATACACACAGGGACCGTGGAGAACAAAAGCAGCCACCCTCCAGAAGGAAGGACAATGTCAGCACCAATTCAGAGATGATTTGAGGATCTGCAGCCGAGTGATACACAAATAACATACATTTGTGTTAATAGTTAAGGTACTGTACTTGAATACATTTTTAAGGATTAGCTCCTGAGTAAAGTGTCACTTTAAGGAAAACTAAAAACAGCAAGGTCCAATTGCAGGTAGCATATCCTATCTGAAACTCATGGAAGGCATGTGACATGAAAGGCATTCAAGGTAACGCACATAATATTTGATGTGCAGTGAGTCAGCATTATTGCATTGGCTCATCATGTGTCTGGCTACCTAGAACAGTGATATACACATCATGGCAGGTATTGCTGGGAAAACAGCATTGAAAGAATCTAAAACATATTTGAGAGAGAACAGATTTCTCTTAGGATTAAATTAAGTAGATTGAATTACACACCTTGAATTTGCTGCCAACAATCTATGAGGTTTATTTTATAAAAACCAGACCAACTGGAATTTAGGCAACCAACGCAGATGTAATTTCATACTTTACACTGGCATAAGAATTGAAATGACTGCTTTGGGTTACACCTCTTCTTCTCTCCAATTTGTATTACCTGCATAGGCGTGCACAGCCTATTGTATTAACGTCTTGCCGTCCGCCCGTTAAGAAAAAACGGACGGACGGCAGACTCGCATCAGCGGGTTGCCGTCTCCGGACCGCATTTTTTTCCTGCTCGTGCGCGCCCCCTAGCGCGCGCACGGGCAGGAAAGACCCGCTCGTTACTACTGCCGTTAACGGCTGTTTCACATACAGCAGATCAGCGGCTCTATAGCCGCCGATCGGTTGTATGGCGTGAATTTCGGAGACACATCTGTTTTTATATATATATATTACATACATACAGACATACACAGACCTGAGGCATTCCGGATTTCCATCTCTCAATTGTCCCTTACCTCTTCCAGCATGGGTACAGTAATGAAGCAGGGAGCCTGGCAGGTGGTCATGTGACCACCCACCCAGCTTCCTGATTGGATGGGAAGCTGTAGCCATGCTCCCTTGCAGCTTCCAAGGCACTGAGGACTGCGGCTGTTATGTGAGGAATGTAAGTGGTAAGTGCTGCTGCGCTCTGCATAGCTGAGCCAGTCACAGTGAGATCTTTGTGATCTCTCCACTGGCTCAGTGACTAAAAGCATGGTACCCGCTGTTGCAGTTACGCTGTTGCACTTGGGGTGACTAGGGTGTGCCCAGGCATCTGGCATGCCTCAAGTAAAAAGTGTAGCATGTACCACAAGGTCTATTTTCTGTATGCTTGGACTTTATGCTCTACTGTATACAGTTTTCTTTAAAAAATATATTTTGTGGATCTATTGGAAAGTTTCTTATCAAGACATAGGAGGGCTGAAGGAGCTGACAATGGTAGAGGTAGTGGCATAGCACTGTCAGCTTGCAATAGGAAATGCTGTATTAGTGGAATCTCCAGGTAGGAAAGGTTTGATCCTTAAAGGAGAACTATGAGACGAGTGAAAATCACTCAGACTCATAGTTCTAGCCGACCTGTGACAATGAAACTGTCATAGGTCGTCTCAAAAGATCGGGAAGTGAGCGAACAGATTGCGTCGCTCGCTCACTTCTCGATCTATCCCTGCAGAGAGCCGTGACTGTCAGGCACGGCTTCCTGCAGGGATTCCCCCCCTCCCCTGTCCGATCCTCCAGCACTGACTGGCGGAATGGACGGGGGAGGTGGCGGGTACAGCTGGCTCTGCCTCTAGATAGGCAGAGCCAGCTGTCAATCACCCAGCTGGGTGGATCTCGACAATAATGTCAGGATCCGTCCCGGCTGCGGCGTCTCAGTATACCGTGATCTGTAGCTTTGGGTGATGGGAGGACGCTAGTTTGTGTCCTCCCGTTACCCTTAGGAGAACTATAGGGAAAAGCACCTAACCCCATAGTTCTCCTTTAATGTTTTAATGTTAAAACTTGTGAATTTTTTTTTTTTTTTTTTTTGCTATCTGTGTCCCTTTGGTAAAATTCCCCTTCATGTCCTATCTTGGAGACAGAACTGGAAATGAGATTGTGCTGCCACAGCCAGTGTCATGTTTATTGTTTCTGCTGTTTCAGTTACATTGCATATCTATATTATTGCAATACCACTTTCAATTGGGGTGACCTTGGTAAGCAGGACAATTAGAGAGAGTGAACCTCCCTAACTGGGACAAAAACCGCCATAGAAACCTGACAGTGGTTCTAACCTCTCACCACTCAGCCAAATCTAAGTTTTGAGGTAGCAAAGTTATTGATAAAAGTCTGCTCAATAAATGAATCTCTCCAACAATAGGGACAGCCGAGGAGGAAAGGGTGACGAAGAGATTTGAGGGACCTTTGGGAGATATACTTTTATACTGGGGTATGTCAGGGCTGTATTTAGTATATGTATTACATTATCTGTGTGTGATGATATACTGTACATACACTGCTACTTCATGTTTCTAATCAAAGCTAAACTTTATATGTATAGAAAACTATCAATGAACCCTAACGTGTGCGTCATCAAGAGACAAGCAAGTCAAAAAGCGCCCCTGCAATTTATTTGTCGTTGTCATCTATACCCTCACCATATATTATACATTTTTAATTACCTCCTTTCAAGTTGCAAATTCTGTAAAATCATATAACGCTTAAGGAAAGAGCTTGGAAAAGGCGTACAGTACAAGTATAACTGCCAAAATATTAGGAATCATTCTGGTTTACTATGATGCAAAGGTCTCTGGGGTATATTTCATAACTGTGAATGCGGTATGGATATGCAGTAAATAGCAGCATCTAATCAACATCAGACTTCAACAGTTTAGTGCAGCCTGAGACCCCATTCACAACGGGGTAGTTCAGCCGCACGGATCCGCCGACATGAACGATCCCATACATTGCTATGGGGACCGTTCATGCAACCGCACGATCCGAACCGCCCCCCGCCCGAACTGCTCCCTGCACTATTTTTGTTTTTGCTGTGCTGATCAGTGCGTTTTCCATACAGCTTTCAATGGGTTTTGGCCGTTTTTAATTGAAACCTCCCTTTTGAGATCAGCGCGGTAACCGCGCTGATCCGCAACCGCCCTGGTGTGAATGGGCTCTGAGTGATAATCTGAGAATTCTGATTGGCGCTATTTGCTTAAAGAAGAAAAACATTTAGTGCTTTTTGTCTAGGCGACTCAAATAAAGCTGTTTTACTTCCCTGATCCTGGCTTTTGCAGTGGTCAGCAATCACTATTCTCCCCCTCTGCTCCAGCTATGGAATGCCACTCGGTGTCCTTATGTGCATTGCAGCTCAATGGACTTGCATAAGATGTGATGATGTCAGCAGTTCGTAGACTGCAGGAGCCTGGGGAGAAGAGGAGGAGGGCTTTAATCTAGCCCCTAGACCAAAATGAATGAACACTTAACCCTTGCAGTGCAGGGGTAGTCCTCCTGCAAAGGTAAGTTTTTTGTTCGTCTTTAATGTATATTGCTCTTTGCACTTATTAACAAAGAAACCTGGCTCATTGAAAAATCAGGCTATTTAGATTAGGTGCTGATGAAGCACTAAATGCCCAGCAAAGTATTTCTTTACATTATTACCGAAGCACTTACACTCATCATGTTTATGAACAGCCGGCTCCACCTCTCTCAGCTGAACATTCTGTCCAGCACAAGATCACAAGGGAGAGCACAGTCTCCAGCAGCTGTCGATCTACTAGCATTGAGAAAGCAGGAAGGATGAAAGGGGAGAAGGGGGGAGGGAAATAGCTTGATTTGCTGTGCCTGTGTGTTTGTGACGAGACAAACACAGCTTACTAACTCACACAGGGTCCATAGGACCCTACAAGGGAAAGGAGCCACCCTACAGGATATCAGGGTCAGTGCGCAGGGGATCAGCTGATTCTGGAGGAAACTGAAATCTTTAAGTCTGTGAAAGTTCTCATTCATCCGGGTCATGGTATATCTGTAAAAAATAAGCCAAGGCAACTTGCTGTATTTTTCTTGAAGACGTTTCACTGGTCAACCAACCAGCTTTCTTAATTCAGAATGATTTGTACAAAAAATTATCTGGGAATAAATACGGTGAATGTTGCTTCAATCCACGTAATCTGTTACAACCAGGTGTTGCTTACATTTGTATAATTGGAGTCTAGGAGGTGTTAATAACCTGCCCAGAGAGAGGTGTTAAAACAGCATTGTATGTGGCACACAATAGATGTCTCACCCCCACCACCTCTATTCAAGCTTGGCTTCTCCATCTTTACATAAATGGCCTCTTTTACAACTCTTTTAAACCAGTCCCCCTCCCTGTCTAGGATGTTCCCTGTCTAGGACAGTTTTCTTTCTGCTTTGACAAAAGTCTGAATGTTGTTTGAATTCCTTCGTCTTGGCCTCTGTTCTGGTGGGAAGTTTCTCTGCCCAGTGTTGTAGAGTCCTGATGACTCCCAGTTTGTGGTCTAAAGGGTGTCGGGAGTCAAATAGCAGGTACTGGTCCATGTGTGTTGGTTTTTGGTAGACCTCTATTTCTAACCTCCGTCCCTCTTCTACTGTTACTATACAGTCCAAGAAAGCCAGTTTGTTGTTTTGCATATCTATATGCGTAAACTTCATGTTGTGATCCACTAAGTTGATATGGTCAGTGAAAGCCTGTAACTCTTATTTGTGAATCTTAACCCAACGGTCATCCACATATCTGAACCAATGACTGGGTGTAATTCTCATGAAGGTGGTCAGGGCCTTGCTTTCTACTTCCTCCATGTACAGGTTAAATCAACATTGACATTTTTAAACAACAGGAAGCACTACCGTGTTTCCCCGAAAGTAAGACCTACCCTGAAAGTAATACCTAGCGCTATCTTCAGGGATTTCTGTAATATAAGACCTACACCCGCCCACATGCCCGCCCACACGCCAGCCGGCCGCAGCTCCCGCCCACACACCAGCCGCAGCTCCCGCCCACACGCCGGCCGCAGCTCACGCCCGCACGCACGATGGAAGCGACATGTCATCCGCCGACACCGGGACCGGCAACAGCACGCCGCCTTCCGGGACCTCGTCCAGTCCTCCCCCAGCCAGGTAAGACATCCCCCGAAAATAAGACCTAGTGTCTTATTTCGTGCAAAAAATGTCTTATTTTGGGGGAAACACGGTAAGTAGTTTAATCAGTACTTGAAATAGTTTAAAAATCTTTTGACTTTAATATCACTTTAACTCCTGGGTTTAGTGTCACTTTAATGGTTTTGTAGTGTTAAATTAACTACATTGGATTCTACATCTGAATTATCTTGGTTAGTTGACACTGCCTGCGAATTTTGTTGGGTCAGCAAGTTGCCATACTGTCAGACAGACTGTGTTTTGCATAAAGAGACATTTGAGACAGAACATAGGTTTCCTTTAAAGAAGATGGAAACCCTAACTGAGAGACATCACATTTGCTAAAGTGCTGTGTGTTCTAAACAGTTATGTAGCTTATTACTAAGCATATTAATTTATTTTACCTTTTTTCATTCTTTGTTGCATCCCCGTGCTGCTGATCTCATCCATCCTCTTTGTAGTCTCTTACTATCTACAAACATACACCCCAGCAATGCCACATGGCATTTTTCAGGGCGAGTTTTATTTGATGCAGTACAGGCAGATTCTAGGCAGGAAGCCACACATGCACTTCTGGGTAGTACTGCTTCTTCGGATGACCAGATTTTTTGACAAGCAGGTGGGATTAGTAATACATTCACACATCTCAGAAAGCAGTTTTTAAACCACACATTACTGGCAACAGGATTAAGATATGTAAACCCAATTGGTAACACATACCTCCCAACTTTCTGAGATGATGAAGAAGGACACCTTCCAGTACAAGAATCTGGAGCAGTTTCCCATAGCAAGCAATCAGATTCTATCTTCATTATCAAAGCCTAACAGAACAAACTGAAGAGAGGAACTGATTGGGTGCCATGAACAACTGCTCCAAATTCTGTCTGCTCAAGTTTTGATGAATCTCCCCTAGTGTAGGTAGCCAATGGACACACCCCAGCCACACCCCCAGCTATGCGGATCATTAAGAATGTATATGCCAAAAAATGATTGATAAAACCCAGAATTGTGTTTTGTTTTCACTATTACTTTTCTTTTATAATGGCTTTTCTAAATAGCAAACAAGATCATTCGGAGATAAGGTAATAGGTTTTAGTGCAGGATTACACTATGGTAGGTAAATAGGAGGAAAAGGGGACAGAGGGATTTGGCTAGAAATGTGGGACTATCCCTGAAAATAAGGGACAGTTAAAGGAGAACTATGGGGTGAAGGCTTTTCCCCATAGTTCTCCTTAGGGTAATGGGAGGACACAAACTAGCGTCCTCCAGTCACCCTAAGCTCAGTATACCGCGAGCTACAGCTCGCGGTATACTGAGATGCCGCAGTATAACACGATACAGCTCGCGGTATACTGAGAAGCCGCAGCTGAAGCGGATCCCGACAATTATGTTTGGATCCGCACAGCTGCGTAAGTGACAGCTGGCTCTAACTATCTAGAGGCAGAGCCAGCTGTACCCACCCCCTCCCTCGTCCGTTCCGCCAGTCAGCGCTGGAGGATCGGTGCGGGGAGGGGGGAATCCAGCCCCTCCCCTGTCACGGCAGAGAGCAGTGACAGGATCGTGAAGTGAGCGAACACCGCTATGTGTTCGTTCACTTCCTGATCTACTGAGCCGACCTGTGACAGTTTCATTGTCACAGGTCGGCTAGAACTATGAGGTGAGTAAAAAGCACTCACCTCATAGTTCTCCATTAAGGTGCCTATACACCTTACAATTATCTGGAGATTTTTGTCTGTGATCACGTTTTCGTCAGAAAATCTGACAGTTGATGGGAAGTGTACAACCTCAATTACTGGACAACTGGCAGATTTTTGTCTTTCAAGCAGGTTAGAAAACGTTTGTCTACTTGGATAAAAATCTCCAGATATTTGTAAGGTGTATAGGCACCTTAACTGTCCCTTATTTGTATGGCCACCTTTAGGATTTATGCTAACATCACATATAAGATTTAATATATGATTGTTTTGCTTTGTTCAGGTAATTGCTGTTATATGGTCACAATGCTCTCTCCATTTTCCAATTAGTATGTAGTCACCCTATCTCACACTGTTCCAATGGAGACTACAAGTATACAACTAACATAACACAGGCATGGTCAAAGGCTACTAGGATCTCACACTATTCCAACGGAGACTATAAGTATACAACTAACATAGCACAGACATGGTCAAAGGCTGCTAGGATCACACACTATTCCAATGGAGACTACTAGTATACAACTAATATAGCACAGGCATGGTCAAAGGCTACTAGGATCACACACTATTCCAATGGAGACTACAACTATACAACTAACATAGCACAGACATGGTCAAAGGCTGCTAGGATCACACACTATTCCAATGGAGACTACTAGTATACAACTAATATAGCACAAGCGTGGTCAAAGGCTGCTAGGATCACACACTATTCCAATGGAGACTACAAGTATACAACTAATATAGCACAGGCATTGCCAAAGGCTGCTAGGATCACGCACTATTCCAATGGAGACTACAAGTATACAACTAATATAGCACAGGCATTGCCAAAGGCTGCTAGGATCACGCACTATTCCAATGGAGACTACAAGTATACAACTAACACAGCACAGGCATGGTCAAAGGCTCCTATGATCACACACTATTCCAATGGAGACTACAAGTATACAACTAACATAGCACAGACATGGTCAAAGGCTACTAGGATCAGGAAACCTGCCCTGAAAAGTAACATGTAGCAGTGTAGAAATGCAACAAAAGAAAGATGAAAATGTAAAAAAAAGTATTTTATTAAAAAGAGAACAAACAGTTGTTTGTAATATACAGTGCTTACGCAAACTGAATGTCATTTAGGTAGGGGATACATTTATTTTAAGTAGTGGGGTGACCTGCTGTACAACAGCTATGCTTACATGAAACTCAAAGCTGGTAGTCTGTGTTCCCTATATGCTTTTAAAAGCTCACTTTGAATTTAGAATGTACCTTGTACAGTACACACAGCCTTTAAAGAAGGTACCACTGCAAGGGTTAATAAAACTCTAATTTTGGTATAGTGAGCTTGCTTGTTCTTAGACTGGTCCTCCCAGTCACTCTCCCCCTCCGCTGCAGCTCGGAGTCATCATGTTCTATACACTCTGTATAGGATGTGAGGATGCCGAGGGGCTTACCATTCCTGTAGCGGAGGAGATAAGCAGGAGGGAGCACCGTCACAGTCAGCCCTCATCGAGGATCGGGTGACTATAACTTTGTTATTTTCCTCCCTAGACCAAAACAAGCACTTAAACCCTTGCAATGCAGGGATAGCCTCACTGCAAGGGTTAATTTAAATTTTGCCTGGAGTTTTTTTTTTAAAACAGATGTCCGGCACATGCAGCTAACAGTTTACTTTGCTTTGTAGATATCACATGAACATGTAATTCACCGATCAGTGCATGCTTGGTGGCATGCTTATTGACTGAAACTGCTTCTCCTAATGGGCTTCCTTCCCTGCTGGAAAACCATTGTATGGCTCACTGGCTACGGTACCCATGACTAAGCAGGATGTCTATATGTTTCTGACTTCAAAACACACTACAATGTTTTTAAACTAGGGTCATCATTCCATCAATGGGGCATCACTACAGATCATTGTTCACCATGGCTGTGCCTATTCAGTTTGGTATTACAGTAATCAGACCTGGACAAAAAATGTGTAACTTTTTCTAGTTAGTAAACTGCTCTGTGTGTTCAAACATTTGTTTTAAAGGTGACTCATAAACTATAATGTTTATAATACTCAATTTGTACCAAACTACTCGCAGGACCCTACTAATCTGCCATAAACTGCAGGAGCACACGAGTCCATCACACGTATTCAAGCACTGTACCTCTATATAAATAAACTGACAAAGCGTCTGCTTTACACATCCTTGTAATTTTATGTTTAATCTAGACTGCGTGCCTTGGAGTTCTGTTCTGTAAGCAGAAGAAAGGGGAATCAGCTAGGCTCATGGCAAAAAGCCAAATCCGTCATCAAACTTTTTCAACCATACAAGGACTTCTAGAAAGATCCTCTGCAGTCAGAAACTTTACGATAGCACCAAGTCATTTATACCTTGTGTCATCTGTGCTTATGTTTGCAGTGAATGAATGGCCAGAAGGCAGCAGACAATCATATTTAAAAAAATATATATTTGCTCATTATTATTATTATGATTTTTTCTTTATTCAGCTGTATGTTAATGAAACGTTAAGTCAAACTGGTAGCTGTAGTTAGAAACGAGAGGAGTGATTTTGTTGTTGCTGTAGGAATTTGGCAATTTAGGTGGGTAAGACACTTGCTACCTGCCCTGCACTATGTGGTTCCTCTATGTCCTATACATACTGTGACATACAAGCCGGTTGGAGAAACCACAACATGTGGCAGATAACTTTTTGTTCTTTTTGAGGCTTTTGTAAGCATTAGAAGCCATTTAAAGGCAAATGTGGCATGCAAACCACCAAAAACCACATTAACTTTGCCTTCCCTATTAACTCCAATGTATTTCACCTTCATGGACTCTGAGAGGCAGGATTCGCAGAAGGGGGTGGAGAAGGAGGAGGAGGAGGAAAGGATGTATTAACAGTTCTCCAATAAATGGCTGCTATGCGCCCTTGAGAAAGAGGAACAGGATGTCTTAGAAGTTTTCAGGATATAAGGACTGTTATGCACTCCTGCACCATTCAGGAGGAGAAGTAGGAAAATAATGAAATAGCACCACTCTAAAAGAAACTGCTATGTGTCCATGAAGAATGTGGAGGATGTGCCTTTTGCTTTCGACTTGTTTCAGTGAGGTGCTTCTGCCAAACCCTAGTGGTGGTACACATTACTTCTACCACTCAATTCAGGTCTTTTTCTAATGGTTAAAAAAGTCATGTGTCACAGCCAAAACAACCTAAAATGCATTTTGCTTTGAAGTTGTAATGGATTGGATTAAGATTCTGCTGCCATATTTAGCCAAACAAAATCTGTGATACCAGAATACAATGTCGCTAACGCTGTCCTTGCAAATCGAACTGCTTTGTAACACCACATACAGCTTAAAGGCATCCACCAAGCGTGTAATGGAAAGGATTGGTGTTTTTCCCATGTCGCCCTTGAAGTCACATAGAAAGAGAGGACCCTGTATAGTGTTTTTTAACATTTTTACAGTACATGTTCTCAATAGCAGTGCCCAGCTCCCCATGCCCTTTGTTTGACAATCTCTTCCCTACTTGCCTTAAAAGTGGTCAGAATTGATTTTTAAGATTCGGCCCCTATTGGCTTCAATGGGGTTTGAATAAACATTTGCAGATTGCAGACTTATTGAGGTGTTAGATGAATGGCCTGTCAACTGAACCCAGCCCAATTTACTGATACCTAATTTCTTATCTAATGATCATTCACATGCGTTACTTTCAGGACAATGCTTTCCAAATTTTTAATTGAAGACTTAAGGCAATTTCACTGTCAAGATGCTTGGACTTAGTTACATAGTTACATAGTATTTGAGGTTGAATAAAGACATAAGTCCATCAAGTCCAACCTATTGCTGATGTGTGCATATGTATAGGTCCATGTATCACCTCGTTCTTAAGAATACCTGTACTCCTGTATATTACGGTCTCTCAGGAAATCGTCCAAAAACTTCTTGATTGATTCCACACTCTTAGCTGAAATCACCGCTTGTGGCAGCGAGTTCCAGACCCTAATCACTCTAACTATGAAGAACCCCCTTCGCCTCTTGTGCTGGAATTTGTTTTCCACCAATTTTAGGTGGTGCCCTCTAGTTTTTGAAAGGGAGTTAATGGTAAAGAGTTTGTTGCTAATGTTGCTATCCCCATTGAACTAGGACAGCAATGGAAGCACTAAGATTTATTTCATGACAGGTTTTCTAAATGCCCATTCAGATGTATCTGGTCTGTTGTGGTGCAATACCGCACACTGATGTTATGTAACATTTGATGTTATGTCTATTTATATACTTATTACAGGTATTTATATAGCGCCTACAATTTATGCAGTGCTTTACATGTGTACAGTGTACAGATGTGTCCCCTGCACTCCTTATAGCGCTTACAATCGTTTAATGTGGTGCTCACAGTGATAATCACGGATGGCGCCAAGCATGTCAAACTTGTACAAGTAGAAGATCACCAGCACTCAGAAGATTTTGTAAAATTCTTGTGTACATTTATTGTGAAACAGAGTCACGTATATCCAATAGCCAACGTTTCGGGGCCACACAGTGTCCCTTCATCAGGGCGACATAGTGACATGTTGCCCTGATGAAGGGACTCTGCCTGGCCCTGAAATGTTGGCTATTGGATATACGTGATGCTATTTCACAATAAATGTACACAAGAATTTGATGAAATCCTCTGAGTGCTGGTGATCTTCTACTTGTACAAGTTACATGTGCACATTCACATCAGTCCCTGCCCTCAAGAGGCGTACAATCTAAGGTCCCTATCTCACATGCATACATACAGGGCCAATTTAGACAGGAACCAATTAACCTACCAGCTTGTCTTTGGAGTGTGGGAGGAAACCAGAGTACCCGGAGAAAACCCACGGAAGCACAGGGAGAACATGCAAACTCCTTGTATCTTAATGTGCTTTGAGTTAAGGAAGGAAATTCATTAAGCACCTCAGCAGACCAATTAACATACATTTACTTTTCTTCACGATCTAGCACATCATACCACAATGCATGGTATGTGCATTGAAGTGCGTTGCCATGCGTTGTGCATAGGCAGCTACTGTACAGTGAATTGGGGTGCCATTCACAATGAATAGAACGACACCACACATACAGCCAAATGTTGAAGTGTGTCAAAAGAATGCTCAATGTCTGGATGGGCCCTGTGTTTTTAAGAATTGTATCATTTCTGCGGTAGATTTTTACATCTGGTGCTCCTATGTGTGCTTTTATGCACCTTTGCTTCAAAACACACATAAGTACTGTACATAAAGCACACAAAAACCATGAAAACCCTTGTAGAGCTAAAATTGTAATTGAAAACTCAAATAAAAACATACCGTATGCACTCTGAATACACAGCTCTATGAATGAGCCCTTACTGTGTTGCATAAGCTATAATACAATTCTCTGTGCCTATGGTATATACTTTACTGTTCTTTTATGTTTTTGATACCTTAAAGTGCTGTCAACAGATCAAGTTTAATAGAGATTTAGAAGAAGCACTTTTATGTTCCTAGTTTCAAGCTTCTGTCTCTTTCACCTGTGTTCTCTTAAAAATTGTAGCAGCGATGATCTAAACAGAGAGAGCCTAGACAGGAGATGGGCAGATGTGTCAATAACCATACCATTTACCAGGATGTTAATGGAAGGAAATGATGATGTATAGCTTTTGCATAGCGCTACTAGCACATGACCTGCTGTCATCTTAATACTTCATATAATCGTGAATGCAGCTTTAAATAGCACAAGCTGATAGAGATCATTGCTGGCATTTGCTAAATGACACTGAACAAGAAGTCAGCAGCTTCTACTAGCTGTGATCAGCTAACAAAGTACTCACTGAATCTTCTTGGTAAAGTTCTTTGAGACTATCCCTCCCTCCTTCTGCTGTTCTTCATGGTTACCTAGAATTGGAAACATCAATAGACAGATTTAGCCACACATATAGCAACACTAATTCAGACAATGGCTGTAGAAATGATTGGAAATGTATTCTTTCAGCATTAAAGTCTACATCATATTAATTAAACATGAGCTTAATTTATAAGGTAGAGCAGACAACAAAGATGTGCCAAGGGCAATATACCTATAGCAGCCAGTCAGAGTTTAGTATTGCACATGGCTGTTTGTCTAACTGAAGGGTCATTCCTCTCAATTATCTTAGTGATATCTCCTATACAGACTGTACCAATGTATTGCAGAATTCATCGGGTGCTGGAACAGCTGGTGTATAGCGCTACAGTATACAATTTAGAGCAGGGGTGGGCAAACGCTGGCCCTCCTGCTGTGGTGAAACTGCAAATCCCATAATGCATCTGTCTTTGGGAGTCATGTCTTGCTAGCAGTAGATATATGAAGAAAAAAAAGAGAGTTTAATTGTACTTTAACTATTAACAAAAATGTAGCTTATTTGTGTATCACTTGGCTGTGGATCCTCAAATCATCTCTGAATTGGTGCTGACACTGTCCTTCCTTCTGGAGGGTGGCTACTGTTGTTCCCCATGGTCCCTGTGTGTGTTGTAAAGTAGTCACTGCTCCAAGCTCACTCCCATGATGGACTACTATCTCATTACAAATTAGTAAAGTAAATGTCAAATTGTACTCCATCACTGGAGTGAGCTTGGAGCCGTGGCTACTTTACAACACACACAGGGACCATGGGGAACAACAGTAGCCACCCTCCAGAAGGAAGGACAGTGTCAGCACCAATTCAGAGATAATTTGAGGATCTACAGCTGAGTGATACACAAATAAGCTGCATTTTCGATAATAGATAAGGTACTTGCAGCTGTGAAGGACCTGGCAAGTTGACAATCCTTCTCTCCCAGAGAGATTAATGCGCCTCTAAATGCATGATCGACTCCCAGTATCACCTTATTAGGCGACATCATGGTGACTTTACAATGGAACTGACATGTGGATACCCACCCAGGAATCCATCAAGGTACTAGGAATGTCCTTCTTTCCCATTACCACCCTGTAACTTAGACCAAACAAAATCTTAGCTTAAACGCCATTGTGTCATCTCATCAGTCAGCTACTCGGCCAAAGTATAGAAATAGTCTACAATTTTCAATTTCACCTTCTTGGCCTGCTTAGCACTGCAAGCAGCAGCATAATGCTTAGAGTGCTAGTCTAAGTAATTTGCATTTGACCTTTGAACATTCCATGTTTCATTTGAGGAAAACACACTATATATGAGGCAGTACATTAGCTATTTTAATGGATCTTAATGATAAAAATGATCTATGCTAGCAGTCACTGTCCCGATTCTCCCCTCCCTGTCAGCTGTTCCTTAGTTTATTTGCATACACAGAGTGATGCAGCTGTTACTTGCGGGTGTAATAAGGGTCATTTACCACTAAGAATACTTTATCACACTCCAGTTGCTTAAAGATGCTCAAAAATAGAAAGGTTTTTTGCTTTCTTTCTTTTCCTAGAGTTCTAATAATAGTTATTGTGTGGCCACCAGTAAGTGAAGAAGTAAAGAGAAGCCACTGGTTCAGATTTAGACAGTTTGCCTTAGGATGAGGTGACTGGATCTTTGGTCACAGATGGGCAGAGGACATTTTGTGACTGGTTAACAATGGAAGCATTATTTTGGTGCTCACTCTGACAGCATAGGGATTCAAAAGGATAATACAAGGTAACGCAGATTAATAATGAACATGGACTTATTCAACTCGGTTCTATCTGGGTCACTGAGTAGAGGAACAGGAGCAGTCCATAGCAGCAATAATCTCCAACAACAAACTTTATTTACATTATACAGGGACTTTCTGGAAGTTCTTTTTCTGAACTAGGTGGATACATTTAGAGTAGAAGTAGGCAACCTCAGCACTCCAGCTGTGGTAAAACTACAATTCCCAACTTGCCTATGCCTCTGGGAGTCATGACTTTGGCATTGGCCTTTGGGAGTCTTGCAATGTCTCATGGGACTTGTAGTTCTAAAACAGCTAGAGTGCCAACGTTGCCTACCCCTGGTTTATAGAATTTTTTAAAAGTCTGGCCTGAAGCAATGGCCCTGTAAGGGTTAACTTAATCTAGTGGTGAGTGGCATCTTACAGGTATAGCTCTCTGAGTGATGGGCTCTGTTTATCTCTGTAGAGATATCAGTCACACATGCTGGGCATGGCTCCATTCATTAGGACATAGCCTGTGTTCCTGGGGAAATGCAAAGCTCTAAGCTGGACCTGTGTGAGCCCATAAGATCATAATTACAAATGTTGCATCATTCCTACCTTACTGTGCAGTAAATTAAATAAATATAATGTGAAGAAATGATACAGTGTACAGTGTATAGGGTAACAAACACATGTCTCTACATGTGTGTACCTGTGTTGTACATGGCAGTATAACACGTCCATTTTTGTTAGATTTGTTTTTTAGGAAACACATTTTAACTGATTCTAACGCATGTAAATAAAATGCAGGGGAATGCATTTAAATAAATAGAGATGCAAGTAAACTAGAATTCATATGCAGGGATCCTAACCTGAAGAAGGCAATTTCAGGGAGGTGCCCTTCTCATTTCAGGGAGGTGCCCTCTGCCCCCCCATCTGCGGGGGTGGGAACGTGGTAGTAGAGGTCGCCCTGGATATATGTGGAAAGCTTTGTGTTATTCTGATACATGGTTTCAGAGTTTAAGTTGCTTGCAGCATATTGCACCATCCAAAATGGCCGCCAAACCATGTGGTCACATGACTTGTAATAAACAAATATGATTGGACAGCTCAGAATATCCTTATATAGTTATTTGTATATCTGTAGCTTTAGCGGTTATGAAGAAACTGATGTTTGAAAATTTTGAAAAATAGGTTTGCTTTAACCAAGATGGCCACCAGAGCATGTGACCTATGACCTTTATGTTTCCAAGGTTTAAACACAGCACCCTTCTCTACCATTGGGCCAAATTTCATGAGTTTTTACATAACGGTGTGGCAATAATTAGCATTTAAAAAAAAGAGCATCAAAATAATAGAAATATTTGTCGATTTTGACACAATGCAATATGCAATATGGCCGCCGAACTATGTAGCCAATTGACTTGTAATGCAGTTGTGAATGCAGATCATACCACGACTATACACAGCAATTTGTAGATCTGTAGCTTTATCAGTTTCTGAGAAATGGATGTTTGAATATGTAGCTAAATTTAATTACTTAAAATTAGATGGATGACAGGCAATGTGACCTATGACCTTTAGGTTGCAGAAGTTTATTCATAGCATAGAGTTCTACCATTGGGCCAAGTTGCATCAGTTTGTGAATAACAGTGCGCTTATAACAGGCTTTTGAAAAAAAGGCCATAACAATAATAACATCATCTTAACATGACTGGCTTGCAGCGGCCATTTTGATTTTAGGATCTACAGTTTCTACAACCGTGGTAGAAGAGGTCGCCCTGGACATATGTGCAAAGTTTGGAGTTATTCTGATAAATGGTTTCAGAGTTTAAGTTGTTGGCAGAATATTGCACAATCCAAAATGGCAGCCAAACCATGTGACCAATAGCGCTACAATGAGCTCATGTGGCAACAGAGCAAAGCATAAGATCACACAGCAAGTTGTACATCTGTAGCTTTAGCGGTTCTGGAGATGCAGGTTTCTGAATAGTTCACAAAAATCGTCATAAAAACCAAGATGGCTGCCACATTATGTGACCTATGACCTTTATATTATAATAAGCTCTGCAGAGCTCAGGGCTGTAGCACTGTGCAAAGTTTCATGAGTTTTAGAGTTACAGAGAACTTGTTACAGACATTTGAAAAAAGTGGCGCAATAATAATAATTATAATAATAATAAAAATAATAATAACAATAATCTGAACAGATACAATAGGTGTCCTTGCAACTTCATTGCTTGGCCACCTAAAAAAACAGCTTTCTTTTTTTCTGGCATTGGGACTGCCGTCAGTCAGAGAAAAAAAAAGGTATAGGAATGAATAGCTAGATTGCGATTGGCTATTTCAGTTTGCAATATCCAACAGCAAGCTGGCTATAGCTGCTGTCAATCACTAGAAGAGGGCCTAATGGGGAACTTCAGGTCCCCCTCTGCTGATTGACAGCAGCAGTGGGCGGGTGCAATAGATAGTCTGCTGTTAGCTATTGCAAAGTGAAATAGCCAATAGAAATCTAGCTATGTATTCCTATGCCTTTTTTTTTCTCTGTCTGACGGCAGCCGGTGGCCCCGATGTCAGAAAAAAAAACAGATCGCGGGGAAAGGTTTACTCTGCTTAAAAAAGCAGAGTAAACCTTTCAGGAGAACATTTTTCTCTCCCGGGTGGCCGGGAGCCGCTATCTAACAGCGGGAGCGTCCGGGAGAGTTGGGATGTCTGCATAAGGCATGAAAACTAAAGCACAAAAAAGTGCAGTTTTCTGCTTTACTTCCATTAACAAGCTTCAGCATGCTGACAAAACTACTTGTAAGTGAATTAAATTTGCTGAAAATAAAAGTAAACAGAGCTACAAAACAATGCCTTTCTCCACAGTCAGTCATTCATCAAACCTACACTGAGGCATGGGCTCATTCATAAACATAACATATTGCAATGTACAATTGCACAAAATTAGCATAGCTATTTTAAAATATAAAGCCAAACTCCAGGCAAACAGCTAACAAAACAGCTTAAATACATATAGGGGAGCTCTTTTACCCGTCGAAGGATGTGTGCTTCTCTTCAACCAATCCTAACACTGGCACAACCTTGCCTGATAGCTCTAGCCAGCAATGTGGCCTGAGTTTTCTCTACTACAGTTAGAGCAATACAGCCTGGTCACTTTCCTGTCCAGAGTGTGAACAGTTAATTAAAGATTTCCCTATAAACCTGCAAATCCACATTGTGTGTCTGTGGAGGAGGTGCACCGGCCTGTCTCGGAGAAAATAATAGCGATGAGCTGGAAAAGTTAATCCCAGATAATTAAAGTGACACTAAGCTGAGGCGTTAAATCTTAAAAATGAATTCCAAGCTCCTTAACTATTAACAAAAATGTATCTTATTTGTGTACCACTCGGCTGTAGATCCTCAAATCATCTCTGAATTGGTGCTGACACTGTCCTTCCTTCTGGAGGGTGGCTACTTTTGTTCCCCATGGTCCCTATGTGTGTTGTAAAGTAGTCACCTCTCCAAGCTCACTTCCGTGATGGACTACAATCTCATGATTAGTTTACTAATTTGTATTAAGACTACAGTTCAAGGAGCGGTGGCTAATTTACACAGGAGCCAAGGGCAACAAGTAGCCAAAACTAGTGGGGCATGAAATGTGTTCAATGCAGACAACAATTGCAGACTAAGAATTTTGATTTGCTTGTATTGTAATCTTAATCAGTAAACATGTATTTAAAAAAAAAAAAAAAAGTCTGCTTTTGAAATGTAAATGCAATCCTTACCTTTGTTTCAGTTCATGTAAACATTTAAACAAATAAGCATTTTGTAAAACTAGTATTTTAACTGCAAACACTATTTTATAAACTAATTAAAGGAGTCGTGATATACTGAGAACAACATCCTGTGTGATTGGTTGGCTCTTGTTTGGCATCAAAATTCTAGCAGCTATTCTCAGGGGGAATTGTTTGTTTATGTATGCTGCCCTTACCTATAGTTTATAATATATGTCTACTAAATAACCTTTTTTAGATGTTGACACTTAAAGGAGCCAGAGAATGCCATGGAAACATTACACAGTGGAGTTGATTTGAAAAAAAAGGAGCAAAGACCTATGTTACCTATTACTTATGGCACCCCAATGGGTTTCCTACTTTAGTATTAAACTTGATTTAGTTGCCGCTGGCACCTGCTTAACTTGTGCTTTAGCTTTGTTTGCTCTAGCATGTCAGGAGGGCACGCCAGAGTGCAACCTTAAAGTCTTTGGTTATCTCTGCACGATGAAGTGCCCTGGATTCCAGGATTTTCAGGGTGCTTAAGATTCATGTAGGTGACAGTTTACTAAGGTTAAACTAGCCGCAGGTTACACATAAATTGTTTGCAGGCCAATACATAGTACCCATACGGTCCAGCTGTGCTTAACAATTCAAGTTTTTAATATTTCAAGTTTGTTACCATATGCTTTTAAAGTTTTAAAACATGAAGGGATCATTTTCCCAAGAACATTTTAGGTACAGCTCCTACCATCAATACTTAAAGGGTTATTCACAAAGCTAGTTGAAGGATCAGCCCTTGCAACTGACAGCTGGGCGGCAGTGACGTGCGGTACCTCATGTTCTGGGTGAGGCATTCCCAAGCCCCGCCCCCTACTGACTGAAGCCCCACCCACCCGCCGAAGCTCTGCCCCCCGGGTCATAG